>NC_081565.1:69583180-69601512 GCF_022355385.1 Mustela nigripes | reverse complement strand
AATCCAAAATGTATTTGGCCCTAAGCAGTTCCCTCCTCACCTAGTTTCTAAACCCATGTGTATTTTAAGAGAATCCTAATCCATATGTTCCCGATTTACTTTCACTAAGTCATCTGCTTGTTGTTGCTAAGAGTCCTTTGATGTCTAAGAAGAGTTATGAGCAATTTTTATGACTTCTCTGTGCCTTTGTTCTTTCAAGAGGCAAGATGTACTTTGCCTACATAGATGGCACTCTCACTGTAACAATCTAGAAGTTTCCTAAAATTTGGAAATGAGACAGAGTGAGTCCTACCCTTGACCAAGGGCCCATTCTTTTTCCCAGTGCCAAAATCATGGGGAAAAGGTCTGGTCTGACTCTAGAAGGTAATATGCTGTCAACATTCCAGCATCCCTTTCTTTTGTACTTTGATCCTTCCCTGTTTGGGCAAATCGATTCCTCTTGTTTGGAAGGATTGTTTATTAAAATATTAATTTGTTCTTGCTATACTTTTATTTATTTTTCTTTCTTCATTTCACACAAGATTCAGACCCTTAAAAATTTCCTGCTTCCAATAATTTTTGTTTTGGTAGGACTAAGAGCAGAACCCTAAACTTATTAAAGCTGTTATGTAGGTACCCCATTAAACTCATTTGTAAGTCCCCTGGAGAGTAAGAGAGGGAAATAGCTTCTAAGGCAGGGTGTTCAGGGAGGTTATTCCTTTCACTAAGATGAGGAAAGGGAATGATTTAGTCCTTCTGGGCTCATACTTTCTCCAAGCAAAGTCATAGGGCGATGACAAAATCTCAGAAATCATGGCCAAGTAAAGCATTGGAAACTGAAACTTGAATTCATGAGCTCCAAACCTAGTCCAATTGCCTATATCCCACGCAAGCCAGGGAAGCAGTTAAGCTTGCTTTGACCTACAGGAGCCATACAGGCTGGGTCACTGGGCTTAGTAGTGATCAGTGTGGAATAGTGTGAGAATTTGCTGATGTTCTAATGCTAAGCAAGGCCCTGGTATTCGTCCTAGGTCAGATAATCATGACTAGCACTGAATTTCCTTCACTATAGTAGGATGGAGCTGAAGTTAGATTTTTTTTTTTTAAATTTTATTTGACAGAGAAGAAGAGACATCTAGAGAGGGAATACAAGTGGGGAGTGGGAGAGGGAGAAGCAGGCTTCCTGCTGAGCCAGGAGCCTGATGCGGGGCTTGATCCCAGGACCCTGGATCATGACCTGAGCTGAAGGCAGATGCTTAACAACTGAGCCACTCAGGCGCCCCTGAAGTTAGATTTAAAATGATTTAAAGAAAATGTGGGTATGTGATGATTCTGTAATACTCAAATTTGTATATTCAGATTCATTTCTGCTATGCTCAGTTATTCTTCTCTTAGTGTACCATGAGCATCAGTCCACAGATATCCCCTTGTTGATGCTATTCTGTGTTAGGTTCTAGAGTGGGGGTAGTGGTTAATGATGTAAAAGAAGTTTCCAGCTCTGTTTTCAAGTAGCCAGAGGCAAAGGCTATTATATTCATTTTTAAAAATTTATTTATTTGACAGAGAGAGAGAGAGAGAGAGAGATCACAAGTAGGCAGAGAGGCAGGCATAGAGAGAAGGGGAAGCAGGCTCCCCACTGAGCAGAAAGCCCAATGCAGGGCTTGATTCCAGGACCTTGAGATCATGACCCTAGCCGAAGTAGAGACTAAACCCACTGAGCCACCCAAGCATCCCTATTATATTCATTTTTATTAACTTTTATAAAGTACCTTAATGCATTATAAGCACTTCACTAATTCCTATTAGTAGATTATCTCTTTTAATCTTTGCAACAGTTCTATAGGCAGAAACTTTTATTATTTTCACTTTATAGGTAAGGAAGATGAGGTTAGAAACTTGTCCAATATCATACTGCTAGTGAGTGTTCAAGTCAGGACCATATCCAGGTGTGTTTGACTTGTTTCCATACCTCAGTCTCAATTCTATAGTGCTTTCAGTAAGCTATAAAATAGTTCATAGAATTAAATGTGAAAAATAAAAAGAGGACCTGATCAAGTTCAGAAAGAGGAGTCAATGAAGGCTGGAATGATCAGAGATGAGCTCATGAAGAGGTGGGATTTCAAATGAGTATAGAATATTAAGGTTCTAATGTAACTTAGAATCTCCCACACCCTTTACAGCCCTTGTACATGGATTGAATTCAGACAAGCAGAGGGTAGAAGCATAACAACATGAGTGAAGGCACAGATGTGAGAATGATCATAGCATAGTCATTTTCATAGTAAGAAATCAAGCCAGAGGACAATAGGAAACGATTTGGAGAGAGAGGTAACTTACAGTGTAGGGTGCAGACAGTGTAGGGTGCAGAAATTACGCAATCCATGAATTCCAGGCTATATTTCTGAACTTTATCTCAAAGTATATTTCCTATCTTAGTATCTTAAATGTTTAAAAGACATATCTCTAGATACCATGCCCTATCTAAATCTGAAAGTTTTATCTTGATAGGAGCTAGGCTTTAGCATCCCCCCCCCCCAACCCCTCCAAGACCCCACCCCAAAATCCTAGTGATTCAGATAGTAACTGAAGTCTGAAGACTATTGCTGTGGACTCTGGGAATCAGGTGCATGACAGACACTAGAGAGTTCAGAACAGAGAAGAGGACTATGAGGATTTATTAAGTTGTAGAACATGAATTAGAGACCAGAGGGATCAGCCTAGATTTGGATGTCAGTTACAGTACAGCACAGGGCTTATCATCTTGGAAAGAGCTTGTAGTGGCTGTACAAAAGGGAACAGCTGAATAAGGCTTAATTTGAAAGAAGTACCAATAGACTTGGTGACCAGCTAGGTTAGACCCATCCAGTCAATCACTAGGCCTATTGTCTCTACCTCACACAGGTAGAGACAGTTTTCTCAATTCTCACATCTCATGTTGTTACTGCCATGGCCTTCTTGCTAGTTTTGCTGCCTTACTCCTTATCTTCTACCCATCCATCTGTTCTCCATTCTCTACCTTATGAGAGTGTTTTTTCTCAAATGCAATACTCTCCAGGTAATTGTTCTGCTAGAAAGTGTTTAATGGTTAGCTATTGCTCTCAGGATAGCTAAAATTTATTTATAAAGCATGTAAGGTCTTTCATGGTCTGGCCTATTTTGCTTCTCAACTCCTTCTCTCTCACTGCTCCCTGTACCTCTAGGTCTCAGGTACACTAAATTTGGATCATAGCTTCTTTATAGCTCTGAATCTTTGCACATGCTCTGTTCTCTCTAGAACAGTTTCCTTTCCTTCTTGTCTGGTAAGCTTAGGTTTCGTGTTCTCCAGGAAGCCTTCCTTGACCACCACCAGACTGCCTGTTGGATTCGGACTTCCTTTTGCCTGTTTTCACTGTATTCTGTTTTTAATGTGTAAGATCCTTGAGGGAAGGCCATGTCTGAATAAACACCAGCATCTGATATCGTGCCTACCACAGTAGCTCCTCATGACATGTTTGCTGAATAAATGAACAAAATGAGTGATAGAAAAAGAGGGAAGGGCCAAGGATATCACCAAGATTTCATGCTTGATTATATGAAGGTGATGTCAGAGCTTTCACTTACCTCCTCAACAGCCTCTTTCTTGATTGTAAGGGACACAGGGGGCCTTATCTTTGTCAGGACAAAAACAATAAAGATGGAAACTCTAAGACTTAATCTCTTAACTGAATCCATCTACTTGACACTTAAAAGTCGACAGCCCTTCCAGTCAGACGGATAATGATCAGATTGTGTATAACAAGACTGAAACTTTGGCTATCAACTCTGTATTGGGTAAAGCGCATTAGGACAGAGGGCTATGTAGTCATTCACTAAATGGCAGTTTTTGTCATTTAAAAGGAACCTCTGTTCCACTGGGAGAGGGAGAGACAAGGAACAGGGTGTCTTGATCCTAGGGAGAAGCAGCAACCTACTTTGTGTGTTGACTTTCTGTTTGTGAGATATATAGTCAGTATTTCTAATGAATCTGCTGGAAGCGGCTGGAATATTATGATTTATAGCACCTTCCCACTCTCTATCATAGCATTTTATTAGATGGATGGGAAGCTGGTAGTAATGAGGTTAGGAATGAGAAAACATCCATCAAACCCTGCTACATCTTCTCAGGAAAGACAACACACTATCTCATATGTCACAGGCAGTGATCTAGGTCACGATGATATAAAATGCGTGATTAAAACCAAGCATTTGACACTAGATAATAGGCATCTAGTTAAAAAATAGCTCTAGTGTTCCCGACTTTTAATTAAACCCAACTCGTAAATATGCACTGTGGTAAATATACTGCAGAATGGGGCTTGTTTATACTCTACCACATAACAATTACCTCCAGAATGGGTGCTTTATTTCACTACATGGTGTTATTAGTCAGGCGATGGACTGAAATACAAATGTTAAGCCAGTGATGTCAGATAGGCATGCCACAGCAGTGCACCATTCGACTCCTGCTTTCTCCTCCTGCCTTCGCTGCTTTCCCTGCCCTCTTCCTTCTCCAGTATCCCCTCACCCTTTTGACCAGAGTTATCAATCTAAAATCAAACACATTTAATCATTTCCAGCAATCTCTCATAGTACCTTTGATTGCGTCAGTAATGACTGGAAGGGAGAAGATCTTTTAAGTACATAACCTTGACGTTCAGTAAATCTGTCCTGTTAATGGGTTTATTCTTTGGCAGGCCATTCATATATGAAAAAGTTGTTTGTTTGTTTTAATATCAAGTCCAGTACTCGAATACTAATATAAAGCTCAATGAGAGAGGAGTTAGAAACAGTAACTGAGCAGGGCTTTTATTTTTTTTTACTTTATTGGGTATTTGGAAATTCTTGGTTGATAGCGTAGATCATGGAAAGAGCACTGGTCTAGGATCTAGATTTTATCTCTAACATTAATTGGTCCTCTGACATTTATTGCCTCTTCACCATCCAATTCCAGTGAGTTTTTGAATTTGAAAAATGAGATTAGACCTTTTCCAAGATCTCTTCTCTCTGGTGGCCTGTCAATCTGTTAAATTGATGCATCTCGAACCTTAATGTCAGACAGATCTCTTGGGGATCTTGTTAAAATGCAGATTTGAATTCAACAAGTGTGGGTGGGGCCTGAGATGCTATATTTTTGACAAATTCCCAGTGAACCCTGATCCTGTTGGTTTGGAGACCACACTTTGAGTAGCAAGATGGATTCTGAAAAACAATCTGAGGGTTTTGAAAGGGCGGGGGTGGGAGGTTGGGGGAGCCAGGTGGTGGGTATTATGTAGGGCACGTATTGCATGGAGCATTGGGTGTGGTGCAAAAACAATGAATTCTGTTATGCTGAAAAGAAATAAAAAAAAAATACAAGGATCATTCTCACCATTGAAAATTTTAAAGCTCCAAGTCTTTTTTTCTCTCACCCAGTGTCATTACTTCTATATGTAGTGCCCAACTATAGCACATCTACCTCCTTTAAGCAGTATATTATTAAAACTGCTTTCTTTTGGCTTACAGTTTTACATTAAGATAATTTCTGAATATACAACTCCCCTCATAAAGTTCAGTTCAGTTCATTTAGTATTTCTCTAGTGTCACAATGTAATTTAGCAACCCATTCCAATGATCAGACAGCTCCCTGGCAGAGTGATTCTTAGTCCCTTTGGATTCCACATGTTCCTGCTTAAGCTCTTCTTTCTTTCTCCAGTCTCAGAGGAGATGAAGAACAGCTGATCACCTGTGGAAGTAATTTATCCCAAATTAGCCTGGACAGGCCATGTGCTCAGAGAAGGAAAATTCTGTTAATAAGCAGGAAGCCAAATAGCCAACCTTGTGCCCCAAGACTTGTATCTCCCCAGAGCTGGGAAGCAAAGGTTTTCTATCCAGGACAGTCAAGTGGTTAACCAGCCACAAACAGCTGTGAGTGGGCTGGTCTGAGCTGCCTGTATGCATTTGGAACGAGGAGAGTTTCTGCCTGCATGAGGTTTAACTTATTATTTTATTTCTTTTTAATATGAAGATCAGACCGGTACTCTCTTTTCCCTTATTTTCATTCAGTTTTGATGTGATTGCCGTAATTATGTGTCAGCTATTACCAAGCACATTCTAATTACTCCATTTATCGCTAGAATTATTGTTACTACATGGTGCTTTGTTCATTAGTGAACTCTGAGGGGACTTCTTGCACATGTCAGACTTTAGAGACAGTCTGATTTTACATGATGTGTGATACTCAAAATCATTATTATTTCGAACAAATTCACAAAATTAACGTGTGCTTTTCAGTTGGGTTTTCTTGACTAATACAGTTCAGCATTTTCCATTTCTGAATGTGTTGTTACTAGGACAAGTAACAATTTGATAGGAGGACAAAAAAAAGGGAAACACTTTGAATCAATATTTTGCTTTCAGCTCTTAAAAATAGCACCATGGTGTTTGACTTTTCAAATTACTAAATTTCTTCATTGATTTTTGTTTTTTAACTGCATGAGTTGGTAGGCTTTGTGATTCTGAACCCAGCTTTTCTGTTGACTTACCGTGTCTTGAGCAACTGGTCAGTTGAGCCTCCCTTTATCCATCTGTAGTTTGAATGGAGCTATCCCTCCATGTCCTAATGATGTTGTGAACTTAACATGTTGGTTTTACATGTAAGAAAATGTCAGTATCCTCAAATCTCAGGAAGGCAAAGTCTATTAAATTTAATACATTTTTACTGATTTTACATAATGTATTCTAAGCTTCTTATCAAAAACCAGTTCTGTACCAGTTCACTCAGGGAAAATGTAAGAGTACAACCTAATTTAGCATAGAATTTATATACTTTTTATAGATGAGATTATTATTTTTTTTTGTTCTAAAATTTTCAGTAAGATATTTCTTCTATCTTTTTCTCTTACCTAAACTCCCAAATGAAATTGACCAGAGAAAAATAAAATGCATCTAGAAACTAGGGATAAGTGTTTATGGGAAGATTTTTCTTCAGCTTAGGAGCAGTAAAACATGACATCCTGAATAAAAAGGAAGAGAATACAACTTAAAAATATTGCCTGCAGATGTAATTGTGGGCACTTGCTTTGCACTTGCAATAAAGTTTAAAAAGAGAGATACTAGAGATACTAGGCATACTAGCATGAAGAATTGGGAAGAAGAGATAGGGAGAATTAAGTAGGAGCTAGTAAGATTAGTTTTAGAAAGGTGAGAAAATAAAGTATCATACTGGAATTAATGTTTTCAGAAAATCAAATGAGCAGCTTGGAAAACAAAGTTGGTAAACTCAACTAGAATACAGAAGGACAGGTTTAAAAAGCAAAAATATCTATAGAGATGACAGGGAGATCAGAGTAACAGATAATATCTGTAAAAGATGAAAATGATTCTGACCAGTGGAAGCCTCTCCTGAAACAAAAACTGAAAGATGAATTGAAAATAAACAACGTTGAGGAAAAGCAGCAGTAAATTTAAAACTAGGTAAATTTGGGGTGGTGGGTGGCTTAGGCGTTAAGTGTCTGCCTTCCGCTCAGGTCATGATCCCAGGGTCCTGTGATTGAGCCCCTCGTCAGGCTCCCTGCTCAACGGGAAGCCTGCTTCTCCCTCTCGCACTCTCCCTGCTTGTGGTCACTCTGTCTCACTGTGTCTCTCTCTGTCAAAAAATAAATAAATATTTTAAAAAATAAAAATAAAAATAAGTAAATTTACCATTAAATATTTGTAGATTGTAAATGAGAATATGAATATCATAAATAATTATTGAAAAGAAGATGTAAGATGTGCAAAATAAATTTGGTCTAGAGGGTAAATTATAGATATTAAAGCAAAATAGTTGGAAACAAGTTAAAAAGGATTAATTTACTTGTTTCACATAAGGGAATCAGCAGATATTGATAATTAGAGAGTATTCAACATGCTTAGAAAAATCTTTGACTTGAAAAAAGATAGTTAACCTGAGTTATTAAAGAAAAAAGTTTTCAGATTTGTCAAAATCTGAATGTCAAAAATGCAAAGAACCAAAAGTGTGAAAAAATTAAATCATTTAATCTAAGGAAATAGATAAAATCAGGTAAAATATTTCTACCAAAAAATAACTGGGATTTTTTTTAAAGGTTCTATGCTTTTTTTTAAAAAAAGATTTTATTTATTTATTTGATAGAGAAAGAGGGAAGAATATAAGCAGGGGGAACAGCAGGCAGAGGAAGAGGGAGAAACAGGCTCCCCACTGAGCAAGAAGCCTGATGCAGGACTAGACCCCAGGACAATGGGATCATGACCTGAGCCAAAAGCAGATGCTTAACCAACTGAGTGACCCAGGCACCCCAAGGCTTTATGCTTTGTATAAAAACTTTACCTAAAATAAAATTACAGAGAATAATGAAAGAGGAATGGCAGTGTGAAGTTAATAGACAAAAGCAAAAGAATAAAATAATTGCTAATAAATTAATATTAGTGTAGATTTCAAGGCATTATTTGATTACAGGAGTATAAATGCAAGGCAAATAACCATTAAGCCTTATTACTTTACTTTGGAAAAATGTTGTAATCTGCAATGAAGTATGAATGTCATGAACTTTATTTGATGAATAAACAGGTAACTTAAAATATAAGTAAAATCTATTAGAAATACAGAAATATTGATATAATATGATGACAGTATGTTACCATAATTTTTTAGTTTTTGAAAAATGAAATAGGAAAAATAAACCATGAAAATAGAGGATGAATAATAAAGCAATAATATCAAGTTGATAGAAACCTATCTAACTTAACAACTTAAACAAATAAAATATATTTTCTTTCGGACTGGCCTAAATGTTTTTTATAAAATTGATCATGTGTTATACAACCACATCTCAATAAATGCCCCAGATCATAAATCTTGTAATATTATACCACCTGGCCAAACTGCAATAAAAATCTTAGCAATATCAATAATAGAGAATATAAACTAAAAAAGAAGGAAACTTAGATAAGACACTCTCTTAATATGTTATTGTCAGGAAGTAAAACATGAAGTCATACACAAATTAGAAAGTAAAGGCAGTAAATGTAGTTCACACAGTGCAGTTCACACAGTGTACTTCAAACAGTGTTTTCTGGTAAATGACACTATTATAGTCTAAAAGTGAATTATTTATTTAAACCATTTCATTATTAAGCAAATTAAGCCCATAAATTAAAAAATTCAATGCACAGAGTAGATAAAACAAAACAGTAGCAGAAGGAATTATTGCAGAATACATTTAAGAATTAATGATTATAAATGAAAAAGCAGTGAAAATGAGCCCAAGAACTGATTCTTTAAGGAAAAATATTGATAACCTCTAACTGGCATGAAAAATATAAATGAGGGAAAACCATTCCAAAGGAACAGTTGCAATTGATGACTGCATTTTCCACGTTTACAGCATTCTTCGTTTGGCTTTTATGATGCTCTACTACCCTGGATTTCCTTATAGTTTCCTGGACTTGTTTCCTTTGAAAGCTGCTCTTCTGTGACCTCCAAATATTAGAACTCCTCACTGCTGGTCCTTTGCCCTCTTCTTCGTTGGATGTGAATAGCACTCACTCACCTATGATTGCCAGCCTTCCATTCCAACTCCAAGTCTGTCCCTTGAAGTTTGTATATCCACCTCTTTGTTGGTTGGTTGGTTTGTTTCTGGAGGTATAACAGGTATTTTACCTTTAATATATGTGAAATTGAACTCTTGTTTCTCCTTTTCCCTCAAGCGTGTTCCTCAATTCTTCTTCCCTATCTCAATAAATGACAAGGCTATCTCTTAGTTTCACAGGTCAGAAATCTCAGTCTTTATTATTTTACCTTTTCCTTTTTTAAGCAAGTCTGATTGCTTTCCCTTCCATATTACATAACCCAATGCATTCTCTTCTCTCATCTCCTCAGCCCCTTCCTGGTCTAAGCTGTGAGTCCCTCTTGCCTGGATTATTGCAGCAGTCCCCTTACTAGCTTCATGTTCACACAAACCTTCTCTACACTATCCTCCGCACAGCAGTGACAGACAGTTGTCTTTTTAATAGACACATATTCAAAATTCTTGGATGGATTGCCAGTGCTGGTAAAATAATAACTAATCCATACAAAAATCTGCACAAAAATATTTGTAGCAACTTTATTCTTCATTGCCAAAACTTAGAAGCAACCAGGATGTCCTTCAAGAGGTGAATGGGTAAACAAACCTTCATATCTGCAGACAATGTAATTTACTTCAGTGATAAAAAGAAACGAGCTATCAAACCATAGAAATACAGGAGGAAACCATAAATGCATATTGCTAAATCCAAGTATCTAGTCTGAAAAGGCTACATATTGAATGATTCCAGCTATATGAATCTGGAAAAGGCAAAGCTGTGGAGACAGTAGAAAGATCAGTGGTTGCCAAGGGCTTGCTTGGAGGGATGAATGAATAGGTGGAGCACATGCAAATTTTCGGGTTGGTGAAATTATCCTGTATGAAGCTATAATGATGGATACATGATATTAGACATTTGTCAAACCTAGGGAGACTACACACAACCAAGAGTGAACCCTAATGTAAATTGTGGTTATCAGTAACAATGTATTATAATTTATTCATAATTGCTCAAACTTTCATCATTTGCAACAAATGTACCACACTAATGAAAGATGTTAATAATAGGGAAAGTCGGGTGGGGGCTGATGTGAGGTTGTGGATTGGGGGAATGAATGAGAATGGGAGGGAAAGAGGTTATCTGGGATCTTTCCATTCAAACTTTGTGTCAACCAAAACCTGCTAAAATGCGAAGCCTAAGCAATTAAAAAATTATCTAAATTCTTTACTGTGATTTACAAAACACTTATTATAAATAATATCTTTCCTAATATGGATGACTGAATTATTCTGCATTTTATATAAAGATCTATGCATAATCAGTTATAATTTTTCCTTTTGAATGGATTGCCAGTCCCTAATCTCCCTTATAGGAATTCTCCAGTAGCCACTGAAAGGACCTGAATGCTTCATAACCTGCCTGGCTTTCCAGCATTCTCTCAGGACCCTCTCCACATCACTCTGTGTTTTAAGCACCTGGTACTTCTTTCAGTACTCCAAATACAGGAGGGGCTGTCCTGCCTTGGAATATTTTTGGGATTTATTTCTTTCTTCACAGAACTGGTTCTTCCTAATCTTCTAGTACTGGATTTAAATATCACTCCACAGAAGTCTTCCCATACTTTTCCATCTAACTTTATACTTTCTTAGCCCTGTAATTCTACCCCAATTATTTTCTTTAAATGTATGTTGTTACCTTCATAGAACTTGTAACAATTTGTGATTACTTGAGTGCTTGCATGTTTACTGTTGTTCTTCCCCACTAGACTATGAGATCCTACAGGGCCTGAAACCACATATGTTTTGTTCATCAGTAATTACCCAGTGCTCTGAGCAGTGTCAGACACTGAGTAGATAGTCAACAAGGGGGCAATTGATGGTGAAGATGGGTCTAAGATCAGACACGGAGTGACTGTCATGAACAATTTTTATTCTTATTAATTTGACAAACTTTAAAAAAAGGACAATTTATAAAGAAAATATGAATTTCTGAAAGTAATTCAAAAGGCAATAGAAAATCTGAATATTCATGACATAGAGAAGATTGTTAAAGAACTAACTCTGATGAGAATACCAGGCTAATAGTTTGAGGGTGTTTTCCCCCAATCCTTCAAGATAAAAATATAATTCCTATATTATTAAAATGTTATTGAACTTCAAAAAAGATGAATTGATTCCCAGTTCATTTTGTGAATTACAAAATATAGCTAGTTCATGTAAGAATAAAGATTCAAAACCTCTAAATAAATAATGGCAACTCAAATATAGACTGTATTAAAATAATAATATGCTATGAACATTTTATTAAGTTTAGAAAAAGATGGATTGATCCCCAGTTCATTTTATGAATTGTAAAAATAGGAAACTCACTTAAGAATAAAGATTCAGAAACTCTAAATAAATAATAGCGACTCTGATACTGCATTCTATTAAAATACTAATACACTATGAATGTGTTGGCTTTATCACAGACATGCAAAGAAGTTTTAAAAACGGAAAATTTATTAAAACAATTCATCATATCAAGAGATCAAAGAATGTGAAAAAATTATGTGATCATCTCAAACAATGCTAAAAAGGCATATGATAAATTCAACTTCAACATATAAAGAACACTTTTACAGAGTAGGAATAGAAGGATATATATTTAGCATGTTAAAAACTATTCTAAAACTGAAGCATATATTTTAACAAAATGTCAAAAGTTAAGGAGAGTATAGAGTAGCATTTGAGAGCACATTTTATATCTGCAAATTTCCACATTTATAAAATGGAGATAAATAATGGAATTTATTTATGGGGCTACTATCATTATTATATCATATGATATTTGTAAATAGCTTTACACACTACCTAGAGTATACTAATAGAAATTAAACTTGTATTTCTGTTTCCTCTTCATCATTAAAATATTAAGGGTAGCTTCATTTTGAATGATGAATGTATAGAAGATTAAAGCAGTTTACAAGTAAAGGAGTACAGCAGAACAGCCCAAGAAAGAGAATGATACTAGATTTTTCATTATGAGAGCTCTGAGAGCAAAGCTAATAAGGAGTGGCCTTGGAGCTAGAGATCCACATTTCCAAACCTCAACACTGAATGGCCTCATAGTGAATCCATGGCCTTAGAAAAGCTGACGCCAGTGTACTAGAAGAAAAAATTATCCTGAAGGTTACTTGGAGAGAATCCGAGGAATTGAATCTCTCTGGTTTACTTGGCCCCGTTATACCTGGCATGTGCCATGAGACCTCATCTGGAACCTTGAGCTATATTAGCCTGAATGTCATTCACTTATGGGTTGGGTAATTTTGTGCTATTTTGATGCTTTAAAATATCATACAACAGTTGATTCACTTCTCTAGGGAATATGTTTTTGTGATACATCCCAGGATACTGATGAATCCCAAGAGGATCTCTGGATACCTAGCAAGATATAGTTTCCATTCTAAGATTTTTAGTTTCAAGCCTAGCTGGGACATTTTGGTCTGGGATGATGGAGAGTTGACATCCTTATGACAAATATTATGTGCCTGTTAATAATACAGGTAAGAATGTTTGTTATTACTATTTAATTTTGTCTTGGAATTTCCATCCAAGGAAATAATACAAGAAAAGGAACTATAAAAGTAATGGAAATATAATTATTTTTAAATGACAGGATTGGTTACCTAGAAAAATCTAAAAGAATTGACTGTAAAGCCCCGAGGACTAGTAATAGAAAACAGAGTTCAGTAAAGGGACTTCTCTTTAAATACATATACACAAATTTACATATTTCTTATATATCAGAAAGAACCATTTAGGAAATATAAAGGGGGAAATGCCATTCAGAATAACAACATAAATTTTAGCTTAAAACAAAATCTGGAAGGTCTTGATAAAAAAAAATTCACAAAACATTTAATGGAACACTTAAGAAGACCTATCTTGAGACATTTGAAAAGACCTATCTTATACTCACATAGGAAGAATCAAGATTTTAAAGATGTCAGAGTTACCCAACTTTACCATAAATTATAATACAAATAGTGCTGTGCATTTTTGGCTGTATCTGATGAAATGATTTGGAAATTATGGAATACAACCAGCTATAACAAAGAAAGAAACATTAATCTAAAAAGAATAATGTGTTTAATATTTGTACAACCAAATATTAAAATGATCAATAAAGCTACAGTGTGTCAAAAATAATCTATGGAACAAAATAACAATTTTAAATTAGACTTAAGTGTATGTTAGGAACAGTATAGTAAGAAGAGATTACATGAAAAATGGTGTTGGAAATTTTGGCTAATTAGTAATGAAAACAAAAAAATCATACCTTATGAAATGAAATAAGATTAGATTTTACATGGTTTATATATTTAACTATAAGTTAGGTTGTAAATTAGTATTTGTCTGAATCAAGGATGTGGAAATCTTTTCGAAACTTAAAACAAGTCTTTTTAAAACCGTGAAAGAAAAAGACTGGTGGTTTAGATTCTATAACTGTTTTTGAAGTTTTCTTTGTCAAAACTTACTATTAACAGGGTGTTCAGAGAGGAGCTGAAGAAAACCTCATCCCCTGAGAGATATTAAGCTGGTCTAAACGAGCAAAGACAATTATGTAAAATCCCTGGAGAGGAATCAAAGGGCTTATGACACATTAAGGCACATTTATTCAACAGAGGCTATAGAATCTTGCATGAGGGCATGGCATTTGTGCTAGGACTGCACCTATTGCCTCATAGCCTTGTGTTCCAGAAAAGCTGTTCCAGCAGCCTCAGCAGTGGAGTGGCAGATCTCCGCTCTCCTAGCTTTCTTGAGTGGAAGAACTATTCCTAGTGGACTTGGCAGCTGGTAAACATCAGCTGATCTTTCCACAGCTGCATTGCAGCAGAAGCCCTAAATTGAGTGTGTGGTAGCAGTGCCCATTACCCTACTCCCAATTCTTGCCAGGTATAAAGTAGCTGGTGGGAAAGTTGCAGGAAAATGTAGCTGTCCAAGCCTGTGTAGCTCTGTATTCCCAAGTTCTAGGAGGCCTGGCAGCCAAATGTCAGGTTCCGCCTTCCGTGACCTCGGGCCAAAGAGCTATTCTGATTAGATTTAACTGCTGATAAAGCTTGGCATATTCCATATTCCCTGACTCTGGGGTGCAGAAGACCTGAAGGCAATTCACAAAAGAAATATTTGAAATGGCTAATAAATATACACAAGGCATTCAAACCTTTTGAGTGCAAGTTAAAAGATTAGTGAGATTCCATTTTTCATCTGTGAAACTGGCAAAGATTAAAAACATATAATATGCATTGATGGGGAATGGAAAATGTGATCTTTCATTGCAATACTTGATAAATTTAAAATCTTACTCAGCAGTATTCCTGGTACTCATGTAATTGTTTTGTGGGGGGTAATTGTTCTTTTTTTTTAAAGTTACCAAAAAGGATTTTTCCTCCCCCTATATTATTATTGAAACAATAGCAACAAAGAAATCAAATCATCAGTAAATACTTAAGATATTGTCAGTTGCCTTTTTTTAAGTGACTTTACCATATATATCTTAGATCATAGTAATACTGGTAATTGACATTTAGTCACTGAATGAGTTAGGGAAACAGTTGCCTTTATGCTTATCTTTATTTAGATGTGAACAATCCTGTAACTCATTTGTTCAGGTGGGTGGCGAGCCTTATCAAAGATTATTAGTTGTTTTCATTGATAACTTAGCTGTACTTACAAACATGATACAAATGTGCCACCAGTAGCACTAAATGAAAATTCTTCCATGTTGTGAAGAGGAAACAAAAGGCGAAGAAGAGACATGAACTATTGGAGGTAGGAAATATTCCCAAGTTCTGTTTTCATGAGTTATAGGAAATATAAATAATTTTGTAATGTAAACACTTACATCCAGATTAAGCAGTGTCGTCTTTCAAGCATTCTCTTGATCTTTCAAAGAGCCCCCCCCACCCCCAGTATTCCCAAGTAAATAAGCATAGCATATGTTTCTTAAAGTATTCCTCCTTCCCCCACCAGTCACTATGAGAGATGAAAACTGAAGATAGGGAGGATGGACAACGCACATCTTTATCATTGATCTTTTACTCTGGCCTTCAAAGTTATCATTCAGTAGCTCTAATTAAATGACCAAGAGAAATCTATAGTTTTCTAGACTAGCTAAAATTTTAAAAAGATTTTATTTATTTATTTATAGAGTGTGAGCGGGTGGGGGCAGAGGGAGAGAGAGAATCTTAAACCCACTCTGCACTGCGTACAGAGCCCAATGTGACGCTTCATCCCACAACCCTGAGATTACAACCTGAGCTGAAATCAAGAGTAGGATGCTTAACTAACTGACCACTCTGTCCCCTAGACTAGTTAAGTTCCTAACAAAAATCTCAGCTTACTTTTTGAATTCAGCAATTAGTCAACAGATTATTTAACTAAAATCCTTTGTATTTCATAAAAAAGGTATGATACAAAAAAGATTAATAACCTACACAGGTGTATTTAGCACCCAGCCTAAGAAAAACATTATTACTGATATTGTTGAACCTCCATGTATTTCATAGTACACATATTCTACAATGGTTCTTTTCTTCTAACATTTTCTTCTAACAATCACATAACATTTGTGATTTGGAATCACACAACTAGTGTTGTGCAAGTTGACAGAATAGTGAGATTCCATTCTCACTATTGAGATGGTGATATTGGCACTAGTTCATTTTCACTGCTATGTGGTATTCCATTGTATAGCTATAGAGAATCTGTAATATTATAACGTCTCAAGTGAGGGAGGTGATGGTCCTAGTCACACTCTTTGTACGGTACCCCTAGAGTCTTGGGCCCATTTCTGTGTTCTATATTTTAAGATGAGGAGTAGTAAATTCATGATTAATTGATACTGTTGATGAATGGTGAAGGAGTTAGGGATTGTTTTGATTGCAGTGGTGGATGGTAGAGAGGGCTATCTTTAGAAATATGTCTTTAAATGATACCAGTAAGAGGACTAGACCATGCATGAAGGCAATTTCTTCTCCCCACCAATGTTCAAACTTTAATTCACTAGCTGGACTATTAGTTATGTAGAAGGGATTCAATTCAGAGGTGTTTGTGAGGATAATATCTATGGTTACATAAGTTTCTGAAGCTATTGTATTTTTTTGGAGATATTATATCTAACCTAAAAAAATTAATGTTCACTTGGTGTGTAAATGATATTGTCTCATATTTTAGAAGTCTTAATGTATGTATTTTTTTCATTTTTGCCCTAAAGAACATAGCTAAATGTCCCCCAACCTCACAGAAATTTGGTTGTACCCTTTTAACCTATTAATTTCATGCTTGTTATATGTTGATCATCAGCCAACCTGTTTCAGGCTGCAAAAAGTAGAACTGCAATTTAAATATGTCATTAAGCTTGAATTGCTGTAAATAGTAGTTTCAGAAACAAAGAGAGTTGTGATGATAGAGATTAAAATATTTGGGTTAGGGACCACATCTTATATACCCTACTATCCATGTCTGTTTCTTAAAGTATTGCCTGGAAAAATCAAAGTACATAATTAATATTGGTTTAATTTAAATAACTACTGTTTCTCAATAACCATAGAAACTGTCCATGTCATCAGTGTAAGGAAGAGTCTAGATTCATATTCACATGTTTATTCTCTGTGTACAAAATTTCATGTAGTCATTGCTTACTGTGAACTATAGGGGAGTAGGAAAAGGTATTGGGTGCTGGGATAAAATAGATTTGAAGTCAGTGGTTTAGTTTTGAGCACATGATAAACACATTATACTACAGCTCAACAAAACAACACATTTGTTTTCTGGGGTGCAGAAGCGTTCAAGAAATGCAGCAGAAAAGGAGTGATTGAACTCATTGTGTTAAAAGCCTTTAATTTTTGATTTTTGCGAGACAATTCCTCTCTACTCCAAAAGATAATATTAGTAATTTATATTTTGGATTACATAGTACTCAAAATGACTTTTGAGTCAATTTTTAAGGTCTGTTTTGATGACTTTGAAAACAAAGTTTTACCAACCTTGACACACTTGGGAATTGTGGCTTTGAAAGAATTTGGACATAAATTACTCTTTTTTGGAGTTCACTGGCAAGTGTCATACATGAAGGCAGATATTCATCCCAGACACTAAGATAAGTGTTCTTGATTTCATTAAGAGGCAAGAATAGTTCTGTGGAAAGAAAAAATAAATTCCTAATGTGAGTACAAGTTGCTTTCTTGATGCCATCGTGATCCTCATAGCAAGAATGATTTATTATGTTGGGTTATATCATCCAGCTCTTTTTTTTTTTCCAAAGGAATAAATCACGTGCTTCTATTACTATGATAATATGCAAGCAACTCTAACCACTGTTGAGTGCTCTTCCAGGCACATCTTTTATACTGTGCCAATTAAGCAGAAGGTGTGGAATGTTGGCAGGGGGATTTAAATGTCTCATTGAAAGGTCAACACCTAACAACAGGACAGCATTTATCCTGAACTGGACTGTAGAGTCAGCACTGGGTTTGAGCCCAGTTGCTGTTGGGAGACTTAAATATACAGTCCTCCAAATGAGAGCAGGTGGTGTCAAAGGAGCTATACTGGTGTACAAGATATATCCTAAAATAGCTTTAAGCTTCTCCATGACCTCATTTTGCCACGCTGGCTTGCTTACGAGTGTGTTTTTGGGTGGTGTTAATGTTCTAGTGTTAGCCATTATAATTTATGGACTGACATAGTATCGTTAACACTGAGCATGGATTGTACTCAGTAGCCAAAGCA
>NC_081565.1:69318550-69398285 GCF_022355385.1 Mustela nigripes | reverse complement strand
TGAATGGCATCAATGTTACAAGGGACAGGAGGAATTGGACACTCCTGCACTATCTATGAAGTGATATAACATTATATGAAAGTGGGCTTAGAGTAGTTGTAAATGTATATTACAAACTCTAGGATAACCACTAAAATATTTTTAAACATAATAATTGATAGACTAACAAAAGTGAGAAAATAGAATTATATATAATGCTTGTTTAAAACCAGAAAAAAAAAAAACAGAGAAAGAGGGAAAGGATAGGTATAATGAATAGCAAATAGTATGGACAAGGGAGAGATATTAATCCAACTATATTTAAAAATCACTCAATGGAAGTGGTCTAAATTCACCAATTAAAAGAGGAGACTGTCAGAGCAGATTAAAAACAAAACAAACAAACAAACAAAAAAAACCCCCAAACAAGACCCAATTATATGTTGCCTATAAAATACCCACATTAAATACAAAGATACAGATAGATTAAAAGCAAAGGGACAGAGAAAAATGTGCCATGCTAACACTAATGAAAAGAAAACAGGAGTCACTCTATTACTTTTGGACAAAGCAAACTTCACAACAAGAAAAATTATCAGGGGTAAAGAAGAGCATTACACAACAACAAAGAGGTCAATTCTCCAAGAAGACAGAACACTCTTTAACAGGTACACATGTAACAACATAGTGTCAAAATATGTGAGCCAAAAACTGGTACAACTGCAAGAAAAAATGGATGAATCCACTGTTATTGTTGGAGATTTCAACAGCCATTATCAGAAATTGACAGATTCAGCAGGCAGAAAACCAGTAAAGATATAGTTGCCCCAAACAACATCATCAATCAACTTGCTCTAATTGACATTTATAGAATACCTCATCCAACCACAGAATACACATACTTTTCAAGCTCACATGGAATGTGCACTAAGATGGACCATATTCAAGGCCACAAAACACACCTTAACAAATATAAAATAGAAATTACACACAGTATGTTTTCAGACCATAATAGACCTAAACTAGGAATCAACTACAGAAAGATAGCTGGAAACCCCAATATGTTTAGATTAGATTAAATGACACACTACTAATACACAGGCCAAGCAAGACTCAAAAGAAAATAAATATTTTAAACCAAATGAAAATTAAAATACAACTGAAGGGGTGCTTAGGTGGCTCAATCGGTTAAGCATCTGGCTCTTGGTCTCAGTTCAGGTCTTAATCTGAGGGTCATGAGTTCAAGCCCTGTCTTGGGCTCTACACTGAGCATAGAAACTCATAAAATAAAATAGAATAGAATTAAAAAAAAACTACTTAGTATTTGTAAGATTCAGCAAAAACATCATTTCGAAGTTGTTTTGAATTCATCTATTTGGAAAGAAAGATTTAGTATCTCTGATTGAATACCTGATTGAATTTCTATTTCCAAAATACTGCTAAACACAGTTTCCTCTTTTAGTAGCACAGCACCAGGAAAAGGAACCCCACCCAACCCAGGAAGGCAATGATGGGAAGACTGAGCAAGTGTAACTGGAGTTCAGCCATGGTGCAATAAGGCTTCTCAGACAAAGATGATTCACATCACTGAAAATGCACTCCTGCCTCAGGCAGCTGAGCATGGAGAATCCATGTGCTAGACTAGAGTTCCAGGCCCACATCACAGGGCTTTAGTTCAGACACCAAAGATAACTGAGTGTTGGGAAGGAGACAGCACAGGAGAGAGAAAGTCACATGCAACGCTTCTCCCACTATCCAGCCCAGCAGATGTGTCCATCCTTCCTGGCCTGTTAGATGCCTCCAGCCTACCTTCCTTCTCCACCTAGTCACATATCATATATTTACCTCAGTGAAATGTTCTCGGTCCCCTGTTACCCTGATATTACCTGACACCCTTCTCACTGCTTGGTGATCTCACTTTGGATCTCAATTCATCTCTAAAGGTTTGCTCTACCCCAGGATTTACATTCTCAAGATCTACTCTGCCTTCAGCTGCAGCTCTCCCTCAAGCATTTTAACCTGTATGAAACCAGAAATAGACTCAGCAGCCCCACCCTCATAGATCCTCAAAAGTAGCCCCACCCTCATAGCTCCTCAAAAGTATTCAAAAGGTTCACTGAAAAGCATGAGAAAGCAGAATAGCCTGTACCAAGGAACAGAAAGCATGACCAAGAGGGAGACAAGGGCACAACATATCCATGGAACTGAGGAAAACAATTTAAAAACTTTTAGTAATTCTTTCATTTCCCCAAATCCATCTTAGGCTATTCATGCCCTATAGGTTCTCTACCACAGGTATAGTGTCTTGCCCTGATGCTCCCTCTTTTCTCTCTGTCAAGTCCCCCTTTTCCTCCCAACATTTTTAAAGGTTCCTTTATCTTACAGAGCAAGTGTGATGCATCACAGCAGACCAAACTCACCTTGATTTAGGAGGTGGGCTCCTCTATCATAATGTCTAATGAGCGCAACTGTAACTATACCTAGCAATACCTTTTGGTTTTTTGAATGACACCTATGTTTATTTCTTCCATGAAAAGTGTTTTTCCCATATACCTTATACCTTACCTTTTCACCAAAATACCTTATTGTCATCTCTACCAATTTTAAATGATAATGTCATTATTGTTGATGGTTATATGTATTTATTTCTTCTCCCCATGTACCTAGTCATTTAATAGTTGAAACCATTATGGCTTCATTATTTAGATTATAAACAGTTGAAATTAAGCCCTGTATCATTTCCTTACTTGACTTGCCTACATTCCCTCGCTGATGAATCAGTCTTGGCCCTAGACACCCAATCCTTTCCCTCCCATATGACGAGGGTTTGCCAGTAATGACAGCCTTCTTTTCCCTCTTAACCTGTGTCCACAGCTTCACCATTGTCTCTCCCAAAGGAAAGTAGACTTCAAGCCCGCCCCACTTCACATACCCTCCCTTGACTACAGGACGTATGTCTGTTAAGAAAAAATCCTTCCACATATCTTTGAATTTCTGGAATTGTTTTTGAATAGGCCCCTAGGACTCACAACTATAAAAACATACTGTAAAGTCTGAGCAAGTAAGTTCCACCCAAAAAAATTTCCAGGTGTGAAGGGGTTATAAATATGGCACATGGAATTGATTTTTCAAACCTGGCCTTGTTCTAAAAGAGGCTGAGAAACTGATCCCAATTAAAGGAAACTAAAGATTCTCAGCAACTGGATGTAGTATGTGACACTAGACTAAATCCTGTAAGGAGGTTTACACACACACACACACACATACAGGACATTACTTGATGAATTGATAGAAATGGAATTTGAGTGGGCGAAATAGTTAAAAGTTTTACATCAATGTGAAATTTACCGAAGGAGATAACTGTGCTGTCAGAGAATATTCTTTTTAATAAGAAATACACTATGGGGCTCCTGGGTGGCTCAGTGGGTTAAGCCGCTGCCTTCTGCTCGGGTCGTGATCTCAGGGTCCTGGGATCGAGTCCCGCATCGGGCTCTCTGCTCAGCGGGGAGCCTGCTTCCCTCTCTCTCCGCCTGCCTCTCTGCCTACTTGTGATCCCTCTCTTTGTCAAATGAATAAGTAAAATCTTAAAAAAAAAAAAAAGAAAAAAAAAAGAAATACACTATGAAATATTCAGGGAGAAGGTGCATGATGCATGAAATGTATTCTCAAATATTTAAGAATGCATGCACAGTTTACATAGGCATATATATGTTTTCCTATAGAGAGAAGGGGAAGGAGAAAAGGAGAGAGAGATTGTAAACAGATCAAAATCTTAATAGGTAAATCTGGATAAAGGGTATATGGCTTTACCATCTATGTGACTTTTCCACAACTTTATTTTCAAATATATTTTTAAAATAAATTTAACCCAACCTTTGAGACTTCTTGCTTTGATTCCAGAAGCTACTGCCTCCACCATACCCAACCCCAGATGTGTGCAATGCCAACTTTAAAACAGTTGTCTCAAGTTTTGTCCAATGCAAGAAACGTGGAATCTTCTCTGCACATTTGAAACATGCTAACATTTCAACAAGGTTTTACAAATTTGACAAAGAGCACCCCAACTCAAAAAAAATTTTTAGAAATTATATACAATATAAAACAAACAACAAAGAACAAAAATTCAACATCAACATTGTTTACTAACACGGAACACCTAATTTCCTTTTTCTCTAGTGCCACCAGGTTGCTCCTCTCCTGGGTTTTGCAGTGTGAATTGATTTGTCAGTTCTTTGTTTGCTCTGCTAGTCAGTTACCAGTCCTCCACCAGACTTCCATCTTCCAAAAATGTGTTGACAACCTTTGGCCTTTATGCTTCCCTTCTTGTCATCTTTAAGCATTTATTTTTAAATACTTTGTTTTAAAACCTTTATTGAAATACAGCTCACATATCATAAAATTCACCCAATTAACATGTATAATTCCTTGATTTTCAGTATATGCTTCACAGCAGTGAATTTTAAAATGTTGTCATGACTTAAGAGAAACAAATCTGCAACCTTTTGCTATTATTCTCCTCTCCCCTCCTCCCTCTAGCTCTAAGATGAACTCCTTTCTGCTTCTAGATTTCCCTATTCTGGATATTTCATGTGAATAGAATCATATGTGGTCATTAGTGACTGGCTTCTTTCATTTAACATGTTTTCAAGGTTCATCCCTCTTGTGGCATGGATTGGGCTTTTTTATTCCAAAAGATATTATATCATAAGGATATGTTATATTTTATTTATCCATTTCTCAGTTGACAGATGTTTGAATTGTTTCCATCTTTTGACCTTTTCATAAGATAACTACGAACATTTGTTTATAAGGGTTTTTTTTTAAAGATCTTTATTTATTTATTTGACAGACAGAGATCACAAGCAGGCAGAGAGGCAGGCAGATAGAGAGAGGAGGAAGCAGGCTCCCCACTGACCAGAGAGCCTGATGCGGGGCTCGATCCCAGGACCCTGGGATCATGACCTGAGCCAAAGGCAGAGGCTTTAACCCATTGAGCCACCCAGGCACCCCTGTTTACAGGCTTTTGTGTTGACCTATGTTGCTCTAAGAGGCAACAGGATAGAAGGGGAAAGACTGGTCACCTTCTTAAAACAGAGATCAGCTTCCGGGTCTCCTCTACTTCCCGTTGGTACCATCTGTCATCTGGGGAAACAGGAGAATGAGTTATATAGTGAAAGTAGAAACATAGGTAATAATACAGGATTCCCCTTATGGGACAGCCTTGGCATGTTGGGACTCTGAAAGCCTCAATAATCAATAGATGAGGGCACATGGCCAATGATGTGAAGCCGGTTAGTAATCTTTCTTCATGTATAATGTACTTTCATGTAAATTTTTCCATGTGATGATCAGACCACCTCCGTGAAGCACAAAAGTCAGTGGTTACCTCAGGGAAAAATCCTGAGTATCCATGATGTCACAGAGCTTTCACAAAGTTAGGAGACAGAAGTTCTGACCCTTGACCTCTCACACGGCCACCTAATGGGCAACACTCATTGTTCAGATATCACTGCTTCATGCTCAGTAATAGTCAGAGCAGGGAATCTGAGAAGGATTTTGCACTCTGGCTACCTTTCCATGAGCCTCTCCTCTGAGGCCTCTGTTTTCTGAGGGGGAATGTATCCAGGAGCTGCATCCTCAGAGATCATGGACCTGAGCCCTTATGGAGAGGACAGCAAGGGTCATTCTTGGAGAGCTCAGGTGGAATAGGCAGACCCTTACCTTTCAGAGTCCCACCTTTTCTCTTCCTCTTGGCTCTGCCCTGATGCTAGAACAAAAATAAGAATGAGGGGGGTCTTACTCTTATCTCAGAAATGGAAACATTCTTTATCTAAGAATACTATGACTTTAATTAATAGAACTTTGTGTTCCTTGCTTTTTTCAGTTTTTAAGGTGATAAAATGTTCTCAATATTTACTTCTTTGAAACATTCAGAGGAGAATTTTGTCTGGGAGGTCCACACTTGAAATTCTCAGTCAGAAGTCCTTTGTTCTATGAGAACATAGAAAATGAAGTCCAACAATCACATCTGTGCTACCTCAGGTAGGACCCTGTATCCTACTCATAGCTCAGACCCTACTCTCTTCTCAGAGGCTCAGCACTGATCAGCCCAGCATGAAGGAAGGCTTGATCGAGTGATGCTGGACATGGGAATGTGACTCATGATGAGCTGCTGGGAAATTGTTCTCTTACACAGACCTCATACTCTCAAAATAATGCATTTCCGGACTAAAGAATCTCTGTGTTTGGGATTTTACCCAAGACCCACCACCATACCCAGATAGACTGTGAGTTTCAAGTAGAAACCCAAGTCCTTCCTTAACCCTTACCCCTGCCAGGCCTCTTTTCCTAGAGGAACGAATGTCTGTTCTCTTAAGACTTCCTGTTTTAGGTGTTTCTCTGACTCTACCAAACTCATTTTAAAACTTGGGATTAGGGAGCCTGATTGGCTCAGTTGGTTAAGTGTCTGCCTTGGGCTCAGGCCAGGATTCCAGGATCTTGGGATCTAGCCCCACATTGCACTCCTTGTCTAGCTCTCCATCTGTGCCTCTACCCCACTTGTGCTCTCCTGCTTTCTCTTAAATTAAATCTCTAAAAAACAAAAAATGAATAAAATTTGGGATTAGGAATGGAAACTATAATAATCAGTGTTGAGCACCACCACCGTCCAGCCCCCACAAGGATTTCTTACCTTTTGGGTAGTTTTGGTTTTCCAAGTTGGAAATGGAATCCCCACCAGGTAGCACAGGAACAGAAGGAGCAATCCCAACCCACACAGGAAGGTGAAGTTGGGATCAGTCTCCAAGCATGTTGAGCCAAAGCTCAGACATGGTTTAGTATTGCTATTCAGAAATGAGAGAACATTCCAGTGTTTGAACTTCATTGTCTGAATCACAAGACAGCCTATACTGTGCACACACTGAATATATATCCTCCCCAGGCCTACATCACAGAGCACTGTCACAAAGAGTTTCTGAGGGTGGGGGAGGTGAGATTCAAAGAGGATGTTCCATTGCCCCTCCCCCACCCACCAGCCCAGAAGACCCCTCCACCTTTCCTAGGTCCTTCAGGTCTACCCTACTCTGGCATCCTATTTTTATACATATTTTCATTATATCATATACTTACCTTTATAAAATTTTCAGTTTGTTCCATCTATAACCCACATATTAATTACCTGGGTCCCTCTTTACCATTAAGAGACCTTAACTTGGGTCTTACCAGTTCCATTGCCTTGCAAGTCTGCAAAAATGCCTGGAATTTTTGCTTGTACTCTGACATTTACACTCAGGATGACATATGTTCTCAAATCCATCTTTCCTATAGAATGTATTTGCCTTACCTGACTGCAGATATATACCTTATTATTTAGTTTTGAACATGTTGCATAGCAAATTTTATTTTTTGTTTTAACCTTTAGGATCTTCAGAGAGGCTAACTTAATTAAAATCAATAATTTACCATTAAATATTCTCAAAACTAAAATCAGTATAAAACAAAATAAATAATTAAACTTTCAAATGATCTTGGAGTGTTAAGTCTGTAGCACTTTTCTGAAGTTAGGAGAGAAACTGCATAAAATCTTTGGGGATGTGCCACACACACACACACACACACATGCATGAGTGGGGGAGAGGGGCAAAGAGAGATAATCTTCAGGCAGATGTCCCACTGAGCATGGAGTCCAATGGATCTCACAATCTTTGAGATCATGACCTGAGCCAAAACCAAGAGGTGGCCACTTAACCGACTGAGCCACCCATGCAGACTTTAACTTCATATTTTAGATAACCTTCAACTACTCTTTATGGTTATTAAATAAATATAGATTTTAGAACTTGAGATTGGACTCTGCTTATGTGCAGCAGTATTTCCCAACTACTGCTGTAGAAGACACCTATTAAAGGTACTTACCTTCTTTGATTAGGTATATTGATCTTAATTCAAAGCAAACAACACAACAAAAAAAAAGCCTCATTGATTTTAAAGATTCTTTCCCTTTTCCATTTGCTCCTCACTTAGTTGGCATATTGTTATACACTATTCCTACAATTGGCTCCTGGGAAATTGTGATAAATTACAAACAGTAAATCCTGAGTTGATATTTACTGATTTGGCAGTAAGTTGGCATCTCTAAACCAGCTGTGAGTAAATTAGCTGAGGTGAGAATACAAGAGAATACATTCTGTATAAAAGGGAATTGAGTTTTTTCTCCTTGTGCTGTCAATCTCCTCTCAGGGTTAAGAACTGCCCCCCACCCCCACCTCACCCAGAGCATTCTATAGGATAACCAGGCTCTTGGGACTATGGAACCAGCTGACTGCAGTAACTGTCTCTTCTTTATTGTGCCCTTTTCTTCCCCATGGTCATCTATTTTATTTCTTCAGAGGGGGATTATGTATACTTGAAACTTCCCTACTTGTCTGTAACCTTGACGACTTACTTCTTTAATCTCACACAGACCGACACTGTGGTTTTGTCCCTCCCCTCCCACGTTCACCCCTTTCCACTGTCTTAGTTCCATCTGTTCATAAACATAGCAAAAATAGAGAAATCTTTGTATTAAATAAAATCAAATGCATACACCTTCAAGAAAAATTATATGTATTCAAAGAATTCCCTCTTTTTAAACTCTGAAGAGCTGTAGAGCAAAATAGAAGTTTCAGGGTGTAGTTCACATACTTTCTGATTTAATCAGATGAACTTCCTTCTATCGTGATTTAGTCAGAAAAATGTATGTTGCTGCCAATATCCTTGAAAAGTTATGAGGTCAACCTCATCCATGCATTCGTCAGTAAATACTGAATGTCTCTTATATGCTGGGGGCTGTTTTAGGAACTTGAGGATATAGCAATGAATCAGACAGACGCAGCTCTCAAAAAAGTTATATTCTATTGTTTATGTGCATGGAGTTGGGTAGTTGATGAGGGCATTAAATTTCTTATTCTTTGTCCAGGGTGTTTAGGTTCCAGTCACTATGGCAGATCAGCATTCAGCAGGCCTCAAATGTCATCATTTGGACTGACTGTGGGCTGGGATGCTAACTGAAGTACAATCTGGAAGCCTCTGTATTATCTTTTGTTTCCAAAAACTTTTTAGATTTTATATTTTTCTCAACAACGTTTGGAAGACAAAAGCATCTGTTGTGTTTCTGCACATCTTATCAGTGAGGCATTTCCTGCCCTTTGTTTCAGGCTGTTTTTTCAGGGATATTTATATCTAGAAGTGTCTTAGTAGATAGAGATAGTGTCTCCCTCAGGAGTAAAGGGCAGGCATGCTTCTTGTCCAATATAATAAAGATGATGTCTCCCTCTGGAATAAAGGGAAGGCATGCCTAGTGCTCATTATAAAAGATTCAAGTTCCCTAAGCTCCAGGTTCCTCTCTTGTAATGCAACCCTCTGTGTGCACAGGTATCTTCTTGCTCTCTTCACATCACCCTGTGGGAATTGGGCTTCATGGAACTACCACAAAAATGCCAATACTCTAGCTACTGCTGTTGCTGTGAGTTATAAACTGGCCTTCATCTATGACCCAGGAGTTTTGGGTCTTCTGCCCTCATCCATGAAACTTGGCAGGATAACCTGTTAGCTTGCAGATAGGAAAAATCTCACACCCTTTCCAGTTCTTGAAGGTAATTTTGTGAAGGAAACCATATTGAACTGAATGTTATTCCAAAGGTCTTACTGGTAAATGATTATTCACTACTCTGGAGCTTAAAAGGGAATGAGGCAGGGTTAGGAAGGGGTGATGTTTCCTACATTCCAGTTCTTGAGGAACACGGCTATATAATCTCCACATTTGGAGGGGACAGTGGAGTCAGAGCTGTGAGAACAAAAGTGAAATGTTGATATATCTCCTTTAGCACTAATCTTTTTTGAAGTGACTACTTTTTATATGAATTTTAATAAAATATGATCTCTAATTTGATACCTTTTTAAACACAAATTATTAAACAGGATTCCTGCCTTCTGCAGGAGGCAAGCTCCTCACTGTGAACACAATTTAGTGTATGAAACTACAGTTGTGTTTTTGCTGCTCTGCAGATGCCTTAGGCTGACAACTAAATTTGCTGTCTCCTTTCTAGGTGTTGATGGCCAATTCACCAGAACACAACCTTGTTCCCTTGTTACTTCTTATCTGCAGACCCACATTTTTAGATCAGAATACTGAATTTCACACAACTTCTGGGCCCCATTCTACCATAAAGAGGAGGGCAGGCTCTCCTACATAATAAGTGAGTTATAAACTAACTCACTGAGCTCCCTGAGATTTTTACCCTTTGGGCTGTGACTTACAGATATATATGGGGATGTTATGTGTTATCATCATCATTTTCTAGATGTCTCTCTTTTCTAAGTTTTAAAAATTCTCTTGTGTATCATTTTTGAATTAATTGTACAGTGAGTCACTTTTCTGTGTGTGCTCTGATGTCTGTTTTGCAATGGGTGTGATGATTGTGTATTACTAATTTACTTGCTTTCTAACTAGTGATAGTCCTGATTTAAGACAGTGCTTATTTTAAGTTATTTAATTATTTATTTTATTAATATTAATGATATTGATTATATTAGAGTAATGTATTATATTTTATGTAATACTATTTATTATATAAAACATTCAGTTTTTATATAATATATATAACTTATTCCTACCATATATGGAACACATAACTAAAGGTAATAAGTATATATTTATATGAATTCATATAATAAATATCTATATACAAAATAATTATATATAAATATTTGCCTAGATAGAATACTAGATGGATAGGAAGGTAGGTTTTGCTGTGGTGACAAATTAACCTCCAAATCTCAGTGGCTTAAATTACAAAGATTTATTTCTTGTGCACACACTATGTCTTTCATGACTGGTGAGGGATCCTATTCCACATAGTTGCTTGGCATTCCAGGCTGAGCCACCTTGTGATCCTGCCATCCTAGCATGTGGACTTCTGAGTGGCCAGTGAAAGAGAATAGAGTACAGAGAGTTCATACCTTCTCTTAGTGGCCTCTGACCATATATAGCACATGGACTTTCTACTTAGACCTTTGGTCAAATCTAGGCAGAAGTCCTCCCTAACTCCAGAAGGGACTGGGAAATAAAGGGAAGCATATGGAATATTAGGTGAATATTATTACATCTGCCCCAATAACAACCAATCGAGCTGGGTGAGCAGGAGAATCGTCTGCACTCCTACCCTTGGCATGGCAAGGGTACCTGTGCTCCCTCTGGCATTGCAAAAAGTAGCTCGGCTTGAGTCTCCTTCCTATAGCCATCTGAGGAGAGATGCTTACCACACAAAATGACCCCAGAAGCCAAAAGGCTATGCATTACTGTTGAGAGTAGGAGGAAAAGGGAATGAAAATGGAATCATGTGGAGTGCCTGGGTGACTCAGTGGGTTAACACCTCTGCCTTCAGCTCAGGTCATGATCTCAGGGTCCTGGGAGCCTCCTCTCTGCTCAGCAGGGAGCCTTCTTCCTCCTCTCTCTCTCTGCCTGTTTCTCTGCCCACTTATGATCTCTGCCTGTCAAATAAATAAATAAAATCTTAAAAAAAAAAAAGAAAAGAAAAGAAAATGGAATCATGCAATGGGGAGGACGTCATAGAACCAATAGATGTGTCTCATGAGAGAGCCAGCATTTGAACCCCTATCATTCAGATGGCATTGAGGCCAGGCAGTGTTAGTCAGAGAAGCAGGGGTAAATAGTAACAGAATTTCAGTCACACACCCAGTTAACATTTGTTCCTTTGCTCCCTATTCTTTCTCTTGGCACCTGACATGAATGAAGGTAGGTTTTGTGAAGAAAGGAGAACAGATGATCCCCAGAAAACCTGCTAGCCAGTCCTAACTTGAAGATGGAGATAGGGAGGAGGAGTAAAAGACCACAAGTATTCATGCATGTGTGTGCATGTACTTACATAGAACAGACCCATGTTCATGCACACACACACACACATGCACACACTCATACTTTAATGTCCTAGAACTAAAGCCTCATTGGTGATGGATATATGATCATTTTAAATCAGCTATGAGACTGGAGCTTTAAAGTGAACTAGATAGGACTCTTGTTATGGTCACTTGCAAAGGCTATTGGACTCCCTCCCACCTCTATTAGTTGTGATGTCAAGTTATGACACCAAATACACACACACCAAGAAGGTATAAAAGTATTCATTACTTACATTATTGAAGTTCAGAATTCCTTGAGGGAGACAGAAAAGGGGACTGGCCTGAGTTTTTATTGTAGTTGGGAATGGGGTTGGGCCCACCTGTGTACATATAGGGGCTTGTGTAATATTAATTTCCTTTCAGAGTGCCAAAGGAGAAAGTACCTAGGGTTTTTATAAGCTAACCCAGATGTGGGGCACAAAAGGTAGAGTGAAGCTAGGCTTAAAAGTTATCAACATCAAACATCAAAAAATGGAGTCAGAATCTTCATTGCAACTCACTAACTGGAAATGGTGAGCTATAGTGGAATCTCCCTGAGGCATTCATTGGTTGAGGGACAGAGGAAAGGTGGCATTTTGCAGTAGAAGAAAAGAAGGCTGAGAGAACTCATGTCAAGTCCCTTTTATGGCAGAATGGCCTCCCTCTGAAACAGGTTGAGGCACAAAGGACTGACTCTCAGTTCTTATTGTAAACTTAAAACATGGGGTAGTATGTGCCCTTGTTCCTGTTGCTACGTAAGTGACCTCACAGAGGCAAAGAGATTCTAAAAAGTGCTATAGTTTTATTAAAGTTCTATTTAATAGAGCACCACTATATTGGTGTCTATCTGACCAAGGACAGGAAAGTTCAGTTCTTAGGAGTGAGTATAAGGTCTAGATCGACCAGCTGTGAGTTGAGACCCACCCACTAAAGCATAGATTGTGATGTGATAAGGGGCCTTGTAGAGAGTTGGCCCACTAGACCAGAGGTACCTGCAAGGTCCCATCAGGGTATCTGCAAGTATATTATGCAATGATGGCACATATCTCAAGAAGTATTAGTATTTTCCCCAATACACTATTTCATTTAACATTTAATTAGCCATGTAAAATAGTTAAAAGTCTCACAGTAGAATTATTTTAAAAAGGAAACCTAGGTTGGGAGGGAAGAGACACTTTGGTTAGGAAAAATCATGACTATTATTGAAGAAAATGTCCTCTATTTTCCATTGCATTTGAAAGTTATTGCCCATAACTTTAAGGCCTTTAAGGCCTTAGGGGTTTGGGATTAAAATTAAGTTTATAAAAGTACTGTGTTAAAGAAGGAATTATACACCCTCTCCCTCCCTTTTCATGTTATATATAGAAATTACCATAAATCCTAAAGTTATTTAAGGCTCTTTTCCCGAATCTAGCTAATGTAATTAACTGGGACCCATGTTAAAAATGATACTATATGTGGAAAACCCAAAAGACTCCACTCCAAAACTGCTAGCACTTGTACAGGAATTCAGTAAAGTGTCAGGATATAAAATTAATGCACAGAAATCAGTTGAATTTCTCTACACCAACAACAAGACAGAAGAAAGAGAAATTAAGGAGTCAATCCCATTTACAACTGCACCCCAAACCATAAGATATATAGGAATAAACCTAACCAAAGAGGCACAGAATCTATACTCAGAAAACTATAAAGTACTCATGAAAGAAATTGAGGAAGACACAAAGAAATGGAAAAATGTTCCATGCTCCTGGATTGGAAGAATAAATATTGTGAAAATGTCTATGCTACCTAAAGCAATCTACACATTTAATGCAATTCCTATCAAAGTACCATCCATCTTTTTCAAAGAAATGGAACAAACAATCCTAAAATTTATATGGAACCAGAAAAGACCTCGAATAGCCAAAGGGATATTGAAAAAGAAAGCCAAAGTAGGTGGCATCACAATTCTGGACTTCAAGCTCTATTACAAAGCTGTCATCATCAAGACAGCATGGTACTGGCACAAAAACAGACCCATAGATCAATGGAACAGAATAGAGAGCCCAGAAATAGACCCTCAACTCTATGGTCAACTAATTTTCGACAAAGCAGGAAAGAATGTCCAATGGAAAAAAGACAGCCTCTTCAATAAATGGTGTTGGGAAAATTGGACAGCCACATGCAGAAAATGAAATTGGACCATTTCCTTACACCACACACAAAAATAGACTCAAAATGGATGAAGGACCTCAATGTGAGAAAGGAATCCATCAAAATCCTTGAGGAGAACACGGGCAGCAACCTCTTTGACCTCAGCCACAGCAACATCTTCCTAGGAACATCGCCAAAGGCAAGGGAAGCAAGGGAAAAAATGAACTATTGGGATTTCATCAAGATCAAAAGCTTTTGCACAGCAAAGGAAACAGTTAACAAAATCAAAAGACAACTGACAGAATGGGAGAAGATATTTGCAAACAACATATCAGATAAAGGACTAGTGTCCAAAATCTATAAAGAATTTAGCAAACTCAACACCCAAAGAACAAATAATCCAATCAAGAAATGGGCAGAAGACATGAACAGACATTTCTGCAAAGAAGACATCCAGATGGCCAACAGACACATGAAAAAGTGCTCCATATCACTCGGCATCAGGGAAATACAAATCAAAACCACAATGAGATATCACCTCACACCAGTCAGAATGGCTAAAATCAACAAGTCAGGAAATGACAGATGTTGGCGAGGATGCGGAGAAAGGGGAACCCTCCTACACTGTTGGTGGGAATGCAAGCTGGTGCAAGCACTCTGGAAAACAGCATGGAGGTTCCTCAAAATGTTGAAAATAGAACTGCCCTATGACCCAGCAATTGCACTACTGGGTATTTACCCTAAAGATACAAACGTAGTGATCCAAAGGGGCACGTGCACCCGAATGTTTATAGCAGCAATGTCCACAATAGCCAAACTATGGAAAGAACCTAGATGTCCATCAACAGATGAATGGATAAAGAAGTAGTGGTATATATACACAATGGAATACTATGCAGCCATCAAAAGAAATGAAATCTTGCCATTTGCGACAACATGGATGGAACTAGAGCGTATCAGGCTTAGCAAAATAAGTCAAGCAGAGAAAGACAACTATCATATGATCCCCCTGATATGAGGAAGTGGTGATGCAACATGGGGGCTTAAGTGGTAGGAGAAGAATAAGTGAAACAAGATGGGATTGGGAGGGAGACAAACCATAAGTGACTCTTAATCTCACCAAACAAACTGAGGGTTGCTGGGGGGAGGGGGTTGGGAGAAGGGGTGTGAGGTTATGGACATTGGGGAGGGTATGTGCTTTGGTGAGTGCTGTGAAGTGTGTAAACCTGGCGATTCACAGACCTGTACCCCTGGGGATAAAAATATATGTTTATAAAAAATAAAAAAAATTTAAAAAAATTTTAAAAAATATATGAATTCCCAGACCAACTTCCTCAGAATATCCAGCAGGGAAATTTATGGATTTGTATTTTTGACAATTCCATTTCCCCCAGATGATTCTGACAGCAGCCAACAGCTGATGCTCCTTTAGTATGAGGCATTGTATCTACTCTATTTTGAATCATAAGAGCTCTCCTGTCAAGGGAGGAAAGCCTAGAGCAGTATGGTAGGAAAACAATGGTTTTTAGAACATATGAACTGTACAAAAGAACTCTTTTGGGTTTAATTACACTTAGTTGATTCTATTTTGGACATGCTGGGTAAAGAACATATTTTGTTGGCTAATACACAGCTCATTTTTGTTGTTTGGTTGTTTGGTGAGAGTATTAGTGGCATTTAGATGGCCTTTCCTCTTTGGTCTAACAACACTCAGTCCCACACCACCATTAGGGCACCTTTCACATTCTAATGCCTCTTTAGAAATCCATCTGCCCCTTCCCAGAAGACTGAGCTTCTTGAAAGCAGAGAGCAAGAATTTTCTAAGGTGGAGCTTTGACAGTTAGGATAAGGATTACTTGTTAAATAAATGTAAGAATTAAGGAATGGATTAATGTGTGAATATGTAAATGCATGAGTGTGATAATTACATTAATTAGAGGGGTTCAAAATAATTATGAACAGGCAGAGGACAAAAATCAATCAGAAGTTCTTTTTCAAAGAGAGCTTATATGACCATTATTCCCAAAGAGTTACTTACCCACCCTATGTCATAAAAATTTGAGCACTAAAGCTTATGTATAATGAAAGGGCAGTAAAACCCTCTCAAGGTCTTTAGTAAAAAGCAGCTGCTAAAATTTCTTAACAGGGAGAACATCCTGAAAGTGGAATGGTAAAACGTGCCCATATATATAACCTAAAAACATGCATGTGTCATGCAGGAAAGCTTTACAAGTAGGAACTTGTTAAACATTTTTACTATACTTTTTATTCATTTATTAGCTTGCGTTCTTGCCTGGCATTGCCACACTTCTCTTTGTTGAAGAATTTTATGCTTGCTTGTCTATCTATTTATATGAACATCTATGTGCCAATTTTCTTAACTCTATATAGTATCCAACACACATCTATACTTCACACACTGGTACTTAATAAAGATTATTTAAGCATGAAGATTTGATCACTGGCAAATGGCACTTGAATATTTAATAGAAGAAGACATCTTTGCATTTAAATGTACACTCATTCTAAAAATGTTAACCAGAAATACTTGGGGGGAGAACCTTAAAGAATCAGCTATCATGTTTCTGGATTATGTTGGCAATAATTCTCCACTATATTAGTTCCTTCAAAGGTGAATGATTTTTTATTATGGTATAACCTTAACTTGCCATCTGTTATGAAACAGTGTATGAAGCTTAAACTTAGGATTTTCAGCTTCACAAATTCTCCAACAATTATGGACTCTTACTGACTTCATAATTAAGTCTAGACAAGGTTAACCTGCCATTCTGTTAATGTGATTGTTCAGCTGTGAACCTTGCAAATTCTTGAAACTAATTGTGATCTTTGCTGTGAAAAACAAATATTTTTATAAAACTTTCAGGGAGTGAAAAATCCTATGACAAATCAGAAGGACTCTTGAGGCTTAAGAGACCTTTAAATCCAACTCTCTGTCCACTTCCTGGGATAGAATCCCAAATTGAAAAGCAAACGAAGTAAGGAACTTTTTCAACATCAACTCTGCCAAGGGCAGAGTTAGAACTAGAACTCATTTCTTTCTAATCCAAAATTTGGGGCAGTATCCCACACAAGTTGAGTGGGAAGATAGTGTATAAACAGAAATGAAATTTATCCATGGCAGAGCATTCAGGAGCTGCCCTTTAATGAAACAATATTCTTGTGATTATGCTGCTATACGACTCTTACATGGTCAGATAATTTACAGAAACTTGCTGCTGTGGGCAGCATCTGCTGTTGCTATATATGACTTGCTGAGTGTTCTTCTCAGTAGAATATATACTTTGATTACTGGATAAATAGTCAGCATTTTATGAACTATATGTTCATATATAGTTCTTATGAACTATAACTTACTTGCCACATAGTTCTCAATAATGACCAGAAGTTTAATAACAGTCACAGGTGTTTGCCTCTGATATGAAAAGATTTCCTAAAATGATGTTAGACCTACTACCATTAAGATGGAAGCCCTTCTTAGTTCAGCCCAGCTCAGTGCTTGCTCATTCTCTATCTTTCTCTCTCTTTCAGTGGAGCCTCAACTAGTAAGGGATAGAGAAAGAATACTAACACAGGAATGACTAACCCCAAACTCTGTGTTCCTAGCTGTTATTCTATATTGCCATTCATGTGCCTTGCTCCTCTATCCTTGCTGGGTCAGCTTGAGCTAATGGCCACCTCCAGGACAGTGGTGCAGATAATTCAGGGTCCTTGCTCGAATACACCATAACATAGTACTGTCTCTGATTCTGTCATACACAGCAGGAGACAAAGAAAGCTGCTTTAGTCATGAATGTTCAACATTTCATTGTATTTAAGATTATTTTCCCCTTGAATGGATTCAAATTTTCTTAGTTGCCAGCAACTGTGGTCCTCTAAAAGATGTTCTTTCATGATGAAAAGCACCCTTTAACCACTTAGACCTACCCTTCCCACGTATACTAAATGCAGTCCAATTTAATGAGAACATGTCTAGCCAATCCAGGTCATATATGAATAAGTCTTTTACTGTGGGTGCATTTGACATAATAGAAATTATTCTCAGAGGAGGATTATCAATTTAAAATATACAATTTGGGTAGATATACCACTGATTTTACTGCTGAGCTGTTCTTTCCAACACAGTCAAATGTGTCTTTTCAAAAAGCAGAGCTTCACGCTGCAATCAGGGCGTGGATATATGAGGTCCTAGAATAATCAGAAAGCCACCTGGTTATACAGCTTTTCAATTCTCTCTTCGGTCATTGTCTTCCCTTCAACCTTTCAGAAGAAGAAAAATATTATTCCCCATGGCAACGTCTAAAAAAATTACATTGGCCCCATTTAGACAGGAATTCCAGAATGAAAGCAGTATTTTTTTTTTTTTTTTAAGTAGTAGCAAGATAACTCTGAAGTGCTCTGTCATGGAAAAAATGTAAGGGTAGAAAGAGTTGTCGGCCTAAGGTTTGCAAGAGACAAATTGTTATCATTCCTTCCTACCCATCCTGTTCTCCTCATCCCTTTCTTGTCTACTGTTTATTCTTTTTACCCTTTGTTTCCTCACTCATTCCTTCCTTTCATAAACTTTTACTGTGCCTCTCCCATATTCTAGACCCTAAGGAGATGGGGGGAGGGTACATGCCCACCTTCACATGGGACTGCATGTATGAAACACATAGCATTGCTGGAAAGAAAAGGGAAAGTGGGGAGGCTCCACATCAGTGGTTCTCAACCACAGCTATAATTAGAATCACCTGGAAATTTTTAAAAACAAAACCCAAAAAACCAATGCTAGGGATATAACCCCAGAACAATTGAATCAAAATTTCTGGAGAATGGTGGATGGGGCTTTTTGAGGATTCAGAACCATTGCTTTCTATGGAGAATACAAAAGGAAAGAGGAGTTCAGGGTGGGGTTAGGGAGCCTTTTGATGTTTTTAACTTGCCTGTTTTTTTTGCAGGTAGCCTAATAGACCCTGGCAGATCAAGAGAAGGTAGCCACACAAGTATCAGTGGCTTTCCTTAAATTAACAAGGAAAAAATACCATTAATTCTACCAACTGACATCATGATGATTACAAAGCAATCTCCCAGCCTTTGGAATTGTAGTTGACAGTGCCTGAGCTTGCTGACTTCTAGTGGCTGCCCTCTAGATGAAGAAGCAAGGCTCACCCACCATCTCCTCTCAACGTGAACAGCCCAACTTTTGCCTTATGAAGTTCAAGTTGTAAGGAGTGAGACTCAGAGAGAAAAGCAAAGGGAATTAAGGGAAGAGCAGGTTTCCCTTCTATGGATAATGGAATTTCATGTATCAGTCATAAAATAGTGGCACAACAAAGAGTATCCAGCCCATTTTGTGGTGGAGGAAACTGAAGCGGAGTTTAAATGACTTACAGTACTCCCAATGTTCTTGTCTAAGACTTCCCAAAACTCAGTTCTCCAGGCTCTATGTCCCTCTTTCAGTACCATGATGCCTAGTTGTGCGGCAAATTATGTTTTGAGCAAATGACAAGTATCAATCATGAAAATAAAGAAGGAAATCTCTCCATGAACGAGAAAAAACACATTTATGGAGTAGAGACACTATTAATAATAGGCCCTCATGCTGAAGGCAGAGCTTGGATTCAGGGAAGCAGAATATTTGCTTGGCAACCTCCCTTCCACCCCCAACCCAAAAGAAAAAAATAGGGAGAGGGGGAGAGCAGCGGTCGTAGTTTTGTGGACTGTCAACAACCCCAAGGTGGTTTTGTGGAGCTATGTTGTTTGTGAAAATGACCACAGGTCTCAAATCATAGCATAGCAAATGCCAGCACAGTAGAGCCATGTTTAAATAGGAACCACAAGTAAAGGCAGATACCATTCCTTACAGAATACCTGAGGTGTTAGCTGAGAAACTGCACTTCATTCAGTAATAGAAATAGTTATATATGGCTGAGTTGGAGTCAAGACTATGAAATTTCCTTGCTATTTTGGGGGCAGGGCAGTGGGAGGGAAAGTAAAGGGAAGAGGGACACCTGGGTGGCTCAGTGGGTTAAGCCACTGCCTTCGGCTCAGATCATGATCTCAGGGTTTTGGGATCGAGTCCCACATCGGGCTCTCTGCTCAGCAGGGGGCCTGCTTCCCTTCCTCTCTCTCTGCCTGCCTCTCTGCCTACCTGTGCTCTCTCTCTGTCAAATAAATAAATAAAATCTTTAAGAAAAAGAAAAAGAAAAGAAAAGGGAGAAGATGTGAAAGAGTGGCTAGTGTGGAGAACTGTCTCTTGGCTCCTATAAATTTATAGTGCTGGTTTTTGTGGAGTTGGTTTTGTTCTTTGTTGAACAGGTAATTACAGGAGATGAGACAGGTAAGGAATAGAGGAAGAGGCTGCTGACATAATTTTTATGTCTTGCTTGGAAGGTAGACTGTTAAAAGTCTTGGATTTCTAGTCTAACTTGAGTTGATCTTATGATATTTAAGATAAACTAATCTGGAACATATTGGTATTGAACTATGTCGGTCTATGTCAATGTCTTAGTGGAGCTGTAAAGCAAGATCACACTTCATTTGGCACAGGGGGAGTTTTACTCCAGAGAGATACTCTTCCCCTCTCTGGAATATGACCTGGATGGTCTTAAACTCTAAAGCCTAGGTACTCAAAATATTCCTAGTGAAATGGGTGAGCTTATCTCTACTGGGTGGGAAGAAATTATAGGTTAGAAAGGAAATGACCCCTTGGATGAATAAGAATATTTCCTTTCCATCATCCTTGCTGTTTAATGAAATCATTTAAAATATTACAATCTGGATTTGAAGATACTGCGGAGAATTAAGGAAAGAGCATGCTTCTTCATTCATGGGACAGTGGAATCAAATGGAGGTTTGCAGCACCCCCTCTAAAGACACAGTGGTGTAGGAGAAACAGACACTCTTAAAAGATGTCCATATCCAGCATGGGGGTCCTGTCACAAGGGGACAGTGAGAGCAGAATTAGAGGACATAAGCCAAAGGACATGAGAGTTCCGATTCTGAATATCAGTGAAACAGCAGTGGTAACTCTCAGACAGAACTGTAGGCAATGTGTAAGTGGGGGCACAGGGTAATTGTAAATTGGAGAATAAATGGAAATATAACTTCAATTAGAGCCAAATCAGTGAAGTTGGTATTCTGACTGGCAAATATCCTTATGAGATGATCCAGAAACCAACAAGTATTCTGATTAAACTGCCAAACATTATCATCTGTTGTCCTTACAAGCCAGGCCTGATAGTAGAAACTGCTAACAAACTTGTATTGCATGTTTCTTCTGTGCCATATACAATGCTAACACTTTAAAATTCTTAGGATAACATTTTGGGTTTCATATCACAAGCTTTCTTTTGTCAATGAGGAATGTGTGCCTTTAAAAGTTTAAATAAATTGCCCCAAATCAACAGATAGTAAGTGGTGGAGGTGGGAATCAAACAGAGATCACTTCTAAAGCCTGAGCTCTTGACCACCCCACTATTGTGTCCATTAGGAACTAAAGATGAAGGTGTGGCAGTGGTGGGGAGGGGGAAGAGCAAGATGAATGGAACTAATATAATTACACAATTTTAGGACATGTCAATGTAATCAGTTTTTCAGGAAAAGAAAGAATAAAACATTTATTTTTTTATTTTTTATTATTTTTTTACATTTATTTTATTAACATAATGTATTATTTTCTTCAGGGGTACATGTCTGTGAATCATCAGTCTTAATAATTCACAGCACTCACCATAGCACAACGTCCCAATGTCCTCCTAATGTCCATAACCCAGCCACCCTATCCCTTCCCCACCCCCAGTTTGTTTCCCGAGATTAAGAGTCTCTTATGGTTTGTCTCCCTCCCCAGTCTGATCTTGTTTAATTTTTTCCCTCCCTTCACCCCACAACCCCCCACCCTGACTCTCAAATCCCTCATATCATAGAGATCATATGATAATTGTCTTTCTCTGGTTGGCTTATTTTGCTTAGCATAACACACTCTGAAGTTCTATCCACGTCATTGCAAATGGTAAGAGTTCAGGGTTTTTTGATGGCTGCATAGTATTCTGTTATATATATCACACATCTTATTTATCCATTCATCTGTTGACAGACATCTACATTCTTTCCATAGTTTGGCTATTGTGGACATTGTTGCTATACACATTCGGGTACACATGCCCCTTCCGATCACTACATTTGTATCCTTAGGGTAAATACCCAAGAGTGTGATTGCTGGGTCATAGGGTAGCTAGCTCTATTTTCAACTTTTGGAGGAACCTCCATACTATTTACCAGAATGGCTGCAACAACTGATATCCCCACCAACAGTGTAAGAGAGATCACTTTCTCTGCATGCCAACACCTGTCATTTCCTGATTTGTTCATTTTAGCCATTCTGACTGGTGTGAGGTAGTATCTCACTGTGGTTTTGATTTGTATTTCCCTGATGGAGAGTGATGTCGAGCATTTTTTCAGGTGCCTCTTGGCCATTTGGATGTCTTCTTTACAGAAATGTCTGTTCATGCCTTCTGCTCATTTCTTGATTGGATTATCTGTTCTTTGGCTGTTGAGTTTGCTAAGTTCTTTATAGATTTTGGATACTAGCCCTTTATCTTATATGTCATTTGCAAATATCTTCTCGCATTCTGTCATTTGCCATTTGGTTTTGTTGACTGTTTCCTTTGCTATGCAAAAGCTTTCGATCTTGAGGAAGTCCCAATAGTTCATTTTTGCCCTTGCTTCCCTTAGCTTTGCTGATGTTTCTAGGAAGAAACTGCTGCAGCTGAGGTTGAAGAGGTTGCTGCCTATGTTCTCCTCAAGGATTTTGATGGATTCCTGTCTTATATTAAGGTCTTCATCCATGTAGAGTCTATTTTTGTGTATGGTGTAAGGAAATGATCCAGTTTCATTTTTCTGCATATGACTGTCCAATTTTCCTAACATCATTTGTGAAGAAGCTGTTTTTGTTTTTCCCATTGGACATTCTTTCCTGCTTTGTCGAAGAACATGGAGTTGAGGGTCTTTATTTTTGGGCTCTCTATTCTGTTCCATTGATTTACGTGTTTCTTTTTGTGCCAATATCATACTGTCTTGATGATTACAGCTTTGTAATAGAGCTTGAAGTCTAGAATTGTGATGCCACCAACTTTGGCTTTCTTTTTCAACATTCCTCTGGGTATTCGAGGACTTTTCTTGTTCCATGTAAATTTTAGGATTATTTGTTCCATTTCTTTGAAAAAAATGGATGGTATTTTGATAGGGATTGCATTAAATGTGTAGATTGCTTTAGGTAGCATAGCATAGACATTTTCACAGTATTTGTTTTTCCAATCCATGAGCATGGAACATTTTACCATTTCTTTGTGTCTTCCTCAAATTCTTTCATGAGTGTTTTATAGTTTTCTGAATACAGATTCTTTGCCTCTTTGGTTAGGTTTATTCCTAGGTATCTTATGGTTTTGGGTGCAATTGTAGATGGGATCAACTCATTAATTTCTCTTTCTTCTCTCTTACTATTGGTGTATAGAAATGCAACAGATTTTGGTGTGTTGATTTTATATCCTGACACTTTACTGAATTCTTGTACAAGTTGTAGCAGTTTTGGAGTGGAGTCTTTTGGGTTTTCCACATAAAGTATCATATCATCTGTAAAGAGTGAGAGTTTGACTTCTTTGCCGAATCAGATGAATTTTACTTCGTTTTGTTGTCTGATTGCTGAGGTTAGGACTTCTAGTACTATGTTGAATACAGTGGTGATAGTGGACAGCCCTGCTGTGTTCCCAACCTTAGGGGGAAAGCTCTCAGTTTTTTCCACATTGAGAACGATATTCACTGTGGGGTTTTCATAGATGGCTTTCATGATATTGAAGTATATACCCTCTATCCCTACACTGTGAAGAGTTTTGATCAAGGAAGAATGCTATTCTTTGTCAAATGGTTTCTTCAGCATCTATTGAGAGTATCATATGGTTCTTGTTCTTTCTTTTATTAATGTATTGTATCACAGTAATTGATTTGCACATGTTGAACAAGCCTTGCAGCCCAGGAATAAATCCCACTTGGTTGTGGTGAATAATACTTTTAATGGGGGATGCCTGGGTGGTTCGGTTGGTTAAGTGTCTGCCTTCGGCTCAGGTCATGATCCCAGGGTCCTGGGATCGAGTCCCACATCGGGCTCCTTGCTCAGTGGAGAGCCTGCTTCTCTCTCTGCCTCTTCCTGCCACTCTGACTCTCTCTCTCTGACAAATAAATAAAATAAAATCTTTAAAAATAATAATAATACTTTTAATGGACTGTTGGATACTATTTGCTAGTTTTTTTTGATCATTTTTACAATCATGTTCATCAAGGATATTGGTCTGTAATTCTCCTTTTTGATGTGGCCTTTGTCTAGTTTGGGGATCAAGGTAATCCTGGCCTCATAAGATGAGTTTGGAAGTTTTCCTTCCATTTCTATTTTTTGGAACAGTTTCAGGAGAAGAGGTATTAATTCTTCTTCAAATGTTTGGTGGAATTCCCCTGGGAAGCCATCTGGCCTTGGGCTCTTGTTTGTTAGGTGATTTTTGATGACTGCTTCAATCCCCTTACTGGTAATGGATCTGCTCAGTTTTCTATTTCTTCCTGATTCTGCTTTGGTAGTTTATATATCTCTAGGAATGCATCCATTTCTTCCAGATTTTCAAATTTGCTCGTGGATATTTGCTCACAATATATTTTTATAATTCTTTATATTTCTTTGGTGTTGGTTGTGATTTCTCCTCTTCCATTTATTTTATTAATTTGGGTCCTTTCTCTTTTCTTTTTGGTAAGTCTGGCCAGCATTTTACCAATCTTGTTAATTCTTTGAAAGAACCAGCTCCTAGTTTCGTTGATCTGTTCTACTGTTCTTTTGGTTTCTAGTTCATTGATTTCTGCTCTGATCTTTATTATTTCTCTTCTTCTGCTGGGTTTAGGCTTCTTTGCTGTTCTTTCTTCAGCTTCTTTAGGTATAGGGTTAGGTTGTGTACTTGAGACCTTTCTTGTCTCTTGAGAAAGGCTTGTATCACTATATACTTTCCTCTCAGGACCGCCTTTGTTGTGTCCCACAGATTTTGAACAGTTGTGTTTTCATTTTCATTTATTACCATGAATTTTTTCAATTCTTCTTTTATTTTCTGGTTAGAGAAGCATGTGTATTCTGTTGTTTGGGGATGGAATGTTCTGAATATATCTGTGATGTCCCTCTGGTCCAGTGTGTCATTTAAGGCCTTTATTTCTTTGTTGATCTTTTGCTTGGATGATCTGTCCATTTCAGTGAGGGGGGTATTAAAGTCCCCTACTATTATCACGTTATCTTTGATGTGTTTCATTGATTTTGTTATTAATTGGCTTATGTAGTTGGCTGCTCCCATAATAGGGGCATAGATATTCAAAATTGTTAGATTTTCTTGTTGGCCAGACCCTTTAAGTATGATATAATGACCTTCCTCCTCTCTTATTTTTGTCTTTGGCTTAAAATCTAATTTATTCGATATATGGATTGCCACCCCAGCTTCCTTTTGATGTCCATTATCATGGTAAATTGTTTTCCACCCCCTCACTTTAAATCTGGAGGTGTCTTTGGGTCTAAAATGAGTTTCTTGCAGACAGCATATTGATGGGTCTTTTTTTTTTTTTTAATCCATTCTTATACCCTGTGTCTTTTGATTGGGGTACTTAGCCCATTTACATTCAGGGTAACTTGAAAGATAAGAATTTAGTGCTGTTGTATTGCCTGTAAGGCAAATGCTACTGTCTATTGTCTCTGTTCCTTTCTGGTCTGTTACTTTTAGGCTTTCTCTTTGCTTAGAGGACCCTTTCAGTATTTCCTGTATGGCTGATTTGGTATTTGCAAATTCTTTTATTTTTTTGTTGGTCCTGTAAGTTTTTTCTCTCTCCTCTATTTTCTGTGACAGCCTAGGTGGATATAGTATTCTTGGCTGCATATTTTCCATGTTTAGTGCTCTGAATATCCATGCCAGTTCTTTCTGGCCTGCCAGGTCTCTGTGGATAAGTCTGCTGCCAATCTAATATTTCTACTGTTGTAGGTTACAGATCTCTTGTCCCAAGCTGCTTTCAGGGTTTTCTCTTTGTCACTGAGACCTGTACGTTTTACTATTAGATGATGGGGTGTGGGCTTATTTTTATTGATTTTGAGGGGGATTCTCTATGCCTCCTAGATTTTGAAGCTTTATCCCTTTGCCAAATAAGGAAATTCTCTGTTATAATTGCTCCAATATACCTTCTGTCCCTCTCTCTTTATTCTTCTCCTGGAATCCCAATTATTCTAATATTATTTTGTCTTATGGTATCACTTATCTTTAAGATTCTCACCTCCTGATCCAGTAGTTATTTATCTCTTTTTTATTCTTGGCTTCTTTATTCTCCATCATTTGGTCTTCTATATCACTAATTCTCTCCTCTGCCTCAATTATCCTAGCAGTAAGAGCCTCCACTTTTTAATTGTACCTCAATAATAGCTTTTTAATTTAAACTTGGTTAGATTTTAGTTCTTTTGTTTCTCCAGAAAGGGATTCTCTAGTATCTTCCATGTTTTTTTCAAGCCCAGCTAGCATCTTGATAATCTTCATTCTGAAATCTAGTTCTGACATCTCACTAATGTCCATATTGATTAGGTCTCCTCCCTGAGGAGAATAGAGGGGGTGTCCCCAGATCTGCACTTGTGCAGTCCCTTCTGGAAGAGCAGTGGCCCGACTGTGCCTTGGATTATGGTTTAAGGTAACCCCAAGCTGAGATCCCCCTCCTTGTCTCTGTCTCTGCATCTAGCTTCCCCAGCTCTGCCACACTAACACCTCTGGTCTTTTGGTGACCTCACGAGTCATGAGATCATGCTGTCCTGGTGAGGGCTCTACCCCCTGCTTAAGCCTCTGGAGTGACATCCCTCAGTGCAGCAGACTTCTAAATGTTCCAATTTTGTGCTCCACTGCCCAACTGCTTGCCGGAAGCTGGCTCCTCTCCCTGCAGTTTCTCTTCCCATATATTGACTCAGATTCACTTCTCTGCACATCCTACCTTCCAGAAAGTGGTCACTTTTCTGTCCCTAAAATTGCTGTTCTTCTTCTCTTCAATCTACTGTTCAGTTTATAGGTATTCAGAATGGTTTGATAGCTATCTAGCTGAACTCCTGGGACCCCACAAAATTTAGGTCTCCTACTTCCCTGCCATCTTGCTCCCCCCCCTGGAATAAAACATTTAAACTGTATCAATTGTAAGATACTCTTGCTTTCAGGAATATTAAAGTAACGAACAAATATTATAGAATATGGGAAACATAGTACATCAAGTGATTCCCATGTTCCAAGGCCCTTGTGTATTATTTTATGTAATGTGCACAACAATCCTCAGAGAAGTAAATGATTTGTTCAAAGGTATGTAACAGGTCAGCAACAACACCAGAATTTAAACCCATAATTTCCTGTGTATTAACTCAATATTTAGGGGGGTACAAAGCCTCCATTTCTAGTTTTTTCTCCCAAGACAGGATCCCATGATTGAAAGAATGGCCTTAGATGTGGTTTCCATAATTGCTTCTCCTGAAATCAATGTAGATGACAGTTCTATGATCACCTTCACTCATTTTGGATGCATTAGAGAAAATGGTAATGGCTTTTGCCCTTTACCTAGTAACCACAACTTTCAGAAGCTTTACTTTAGAGCCAAGTTACTTATGTGATTTTGAACCAGTTCTCTTTGGAATCTAACACTGAAGTGGTTCAAGCATCACACATGAAGAGCTATTATTATTTCTTATCCAGAAAAAATATATTTCAATGTGTCAGCTTCTCTCAGTGTGCAGTACTCTTTGTGCTATATACACATTTGGAAACTGCAGCAAATGTTTTTGGAAAAATTAATTCAATTTAAACTGATATTTATTACCCTCTGGTTAATAGCATTAAATATAACTTCTTAAAAGTTTCTTGCTTATAATTGAAGATAATAGAAGAATTTTTGTCTCACCAAGTAAAGGAATTCTGGAAAATTGAAGTCCAATTGGATTGTTAGAAAATATAGGACTAAATCATCATATACACACCACACACACACACACGAGTGTGTCTACATGTATATAGATGTGTACACTACCCATGTATACGTATGCCCTTGGAGGAATCATTTGACCTCTATAAAAGGTAATGGATATAAAAATATTTCTAGGTAAATACATTCACACATCACAGGCATAAACACATGTACTCAAATGTATACATTTTCATATACAGGCACTCCTCATAGAGACTAGTCCTGAAAACTTGATTGGGGAATTGAATTTTTCTTTAAATAGATTTTAACTAACTTGATGGGCCAATATTTAATTGAATACTTTTTAGTAATATTTGTTCTTTCTCTTTTGTTTTATATATTTAAAAATTTTTTTTAATTTGCATTTATTTTAATTTTAAAATTGAGGTATAATTGACAAAATCACTTCTTTTTCAAAAGTTAAAATTCCCTGGGCAGTTTATATGATTTACAAAAGAGAGGTAGACACTTCTCAAACAAGTCATCCATATTTTAAATATATTCATATATTGCATTTATTTCATCAATGTCAGTCACTCAATGAATATTTATTTAGCACCTACTGTAGACATAGCTTTCTGCCAGGTATGGAAGAAACCATTATGTGCATGCATGTGCATGCCCCCACCCCCAGAATTAGGGTATAAATTTGTAACCAGAAACTTACTGAAATAATAAAAATTCTTTGGTCTTCCCGCAGTCTGTTGGTCCTTGGGAAGCTATTAACTACATATGGAACCGAGCTCTCCTGGGCACTGTTAGCAACACAGTCCATTCTTAATCTCGGTCTTTTAGTCTAGACCAGACATTTGCACTTGATTCCCATATGCAAATCCAAGTCCACAGCCAGCTAGTCCAGTATATTCATTTTAAAATCCATTCTACAACTTCAAAGTCAACAACAGATTGAGAACATTAATCTAAGCAGAAAAATACACGTTCAGATCTTTAAACTTTTCACTACTACTTGTAGGCTGCATGGAAAAAGAGGGATAATTGAAGCAAGGACACCTGATGGAGACCATTTCCGTGTAGTTTAGCAATCTCTTGTCTATGAGTCTGGGATTGTATGCTGTTGAAAATCCTTCAACAGTTAAGTAATACCAAAAAATTGGCCCCCTCAAGCCATAAATTACTTTGATATTCACCACAACAAAACAACAAACTGGCTCTCAAGTTTGGCAACCATTTGAAAAGAGGCGGGCCTCCTCTCTGAACTCTGAATGGAAACATTATTTTTCCTCCACTAGAAGCCATCATCACTCTTTCACCATAGGGAAGGTCACACCATCTTTCACAAAAGATTTGCCTGCTTGTAATTACTGCCTGCAGCACACAGACAAACGCAATCTTTTAAAATGCTAACTGTGTTATACTTAGACCCAAGGGATCCGGGGTACAAATGTAACTTGGCCTTACCAGTTTGTCTTAGCGAGACCTTACAGTGCTGATTGAAAACAGCTGAACTAAATCAACAGTTACCTTGAGCCAGGGGCCTTTGGAGAGCAATTAGAGTCAAGGCTTGGGTTTTGAACCCAATATGCTCTGTCAGTCTCAATGATTTGTGTTTGTTGTACTCAGTCTCATTTCCTGCATGAAATATGAGGCTGTATAAAGAGGAAAAATTCCCAAGATTAAAAAATATTTGACCTCAGTGCATTTGTGAGCATAGAAGTACACATGTCTAAATGACCATTTGGGTTTGTAGTACAAAGTTCTATTGATGTTGGCAGCCTGAGCTTCCCAGTCTCAAAGCCACATGAATGGTTTCCAGTTTCAGCCAAAAAATGTTTTCCACATGCTTTAGTGTGGGCCAATTTACACAGTAGATTTTGTGGAGACTGCGGCCAAGTGCTTCATAAAGGGCTGCCTTCTCTGGGATCAGGGAAACCACAACAGACACATTGCTAATGCAATCTAATTATCTGCTTGAATATTTTTCCAGATGTATCCAATGTCTAAAAATACTGCAATAAAAAAGGTATTATTTGGCTCCCTTGACTGAAACAGTGGCATAAAGAACCTGTTTGTCTAGAGGGAAAGTTATGACATTGTACCGCTCTGACTGCATTTAAATCAGTCAAACAAAACAGTACCCACAGGGTTGGCCATGCTTTCTGTTTGAATGAGTCTTCCAAACTGAGACCCTCGTATGAGAGATCTTCTTTGTATAAAGGGGTGACCCTCTCACTTATAAGTTAATTCCTCTCATTTGTGGTTTCCTAATTTGATTGAGGTTGGTTTGTGTAATTCATGACAAAAAGAACCCATGCTTTTTCCACTAAGCTCACAGTATGCCTCACACAACGGGACAGCAGACCATTTCCTTCCTGTCAGCAGAGAAAAATCTTTTGACTAATAAGCTGAGATTTTTACCCTGTCCCCATAGAAAAACTGGCTGTTCTGAAGGTCTTAATGTTTCCCTTTTGTTTTCCTTCAGCAGGATTTATTTTTGTATAGCAAGCCCCATACTTCAGCCTAGTTTCCTTTGTGTCATTTGGATCTCAGCTAGCCCAGCAGATACATGATGTTATGCCAGGTTATTGTTCAGGTTGTTGGCAACAAGGCTCATTCCTAACACATCCAGCTGCCTAGGAGAACACAAGCACATTCAGTAGGAATTTGTTGAACTAAACTGAGAGGTCAGTTTTACCAACCTGTCTTTTAACAAAGACTTTAGAAGGAACTATAAAATTCCAAATAAATAACTAAGGCTAGGCAAAACACACCATGCACACATGCACACACACAGTTTCCCAAGAAACTGAAAAACTTTATGAAAAATTTGCATCCTTGTCTTTTTTTTTTTTTCCCCCAATCCTCCTTCAAGCAGCAAGGGTGGGAAAGGGGTGCATTCTGTATTACACCTTTCAGGAAGTAATAAATCAGAGGCAAGACATCACCTTCACTATTTTAATTTGTCTCAGTCACAACCACAAAACCACTGTGCCAGCTTCTCTAATTTCCATATTGCACCACTAGAATGAGAGAACTGCCCAACATGAGGATAATTTAAACAGTTATATACTGAAGTTGTGGCTGAAACTAACAAAAAAAGGAAACAGAGTGCCAAGGACTTGTGTGAGCGAAGGATGAGGAAAGGAGCCCCCCCCCCCCGCCCCAGGCTGATTCATTCCATCTTTCTTAATTGAGCTATTTCCTTGCAAGGGGAGTTCTTACTGATTGATTTGACTCTATTGTTTCTTGTGAAATCTTGAAACCATATTTTTATTCACTCAATTGTTCATTTGTGGGTTGTTGTTGTTGTTGTTGTTTTCCTCTCAGCTGGGATATGGTGTCAAAATCTGTTCATGTTCCCTAGAAGATATCCATAGGGAATGAGGGCACCTGGGTTTTACAATTTGAAGAAAATAAACAGTTAATTCCTCTGGCAATCCTTTTTCATTAATCTCCCCCCTTCCCCCAGCAATATATGATTATACTGTTTCCATGTATCATTAAGATATTCTCAGGGAAGTGGAAGCAGATAAGGCATGCAATGAGATGCTATTCGCTTTGGCAAATAGAGGTTATATTTAAAAGTACATTGTGTTTGGTATCATCAGAAGAAATGCCTTGTGATCAAAGTAATTAGTGCTAAGTTATGAATAACCTCATATTCATCTCAGGCTATTTATGTTTTAAGGAATCATGTAAACTAATCCCCAATAATATTTAATTTGCTTATTTCAGGCAATGTGAAAAATTGAAAATAAAACAAAACAAAACAAAACAAAAACAAAACCTAAACTTGGAGAAAACAAGATTTGGCATCTGGATCTCAACTCACAAGCCGGCCTGCCCAGGTTACAGCTTTGCTCTTAATGTAAGTGTTTTGAGTTTTCACATATGATTCTCTCTCTAAAGCTTTAGAGAGAATGTACTTTTCTAGGGATTTCCCCCTTTTATGGAAGCTGGCTCTCTTTACTAAATTCCTTTGTATGACAGTATTGTTAGTACACAGGGTAACTGTAAGTCCAAGAGTTACTGTAGCACAAAATAAAGTGGAGCTCTGAGATCTAAATTTGAGTTTTAAAAATGCTATCCATAACCTTCATAATTGTTTTGGGCAAATAAAACCAAAATACTTTTTTTTTTTTTAATTTGTCAAAGAGCAAGTTAAGAAATGAGCCACTTTGAACTGAATTGCTAGGAATTAGACTTTCATGGTTCCTAAAGTTGGCTACTTTGGTTTTGAAAGTTTTGCTTTTGGTTTTCATGGTTTTGAAGATCACAGCATGACATAAAGCAGTGTTTCTCATAGTCCATAAATCATTTGTGTCCCCTTGTGGTTTTTTAGCAGAGTTTAGAACATTCTGAGGAAAAAGAAATTAAAGCAAACTTTGTTTCCAGGTATTTAACAAATTTAAAATGGAAGATTATATAGAATTCTCACTGAGCTCTCCCATGTTCTTAAGTCATTAACATTTTAAAGGTAACCCATTCATTGAAAGGACTATGATGATCAGACTTCAGCTTCCAGTCAGTTAACTGGGTGCAATGCATTTAGGTTAACTTATTTTCACATTACTAGCATGTTACTTGTTTGTATTTGTACATTTGCCTTTTTAAAGATTGTTATTATTGGGATCTATTATTAGATTTCTAATTTTATTAAAGAAGCAATTGCATACACAAGTAGTTTATGCAAACATAAAATGGTTATAAAAGTAGAGACAGAAATACACCACCACCATAATCATTTTTGGTGACCAGGTTTCAGAGTGAATGTAGAATGTGATTGCATATATACTGAAAGGAGGGGAAAGCAGCTAGAAGCAACCAGATATAAAAAGTGGAAATGGGAAATCCAAAAATAAACAATGGAAAATTTTACTTAGAAGGCTAACAATCATTTTGACCCTTGTGTGTAGTAAACTGCCTTTTATAAAATTTGGCTAATTAGTGGCATAAGGCCATCATATTTTGCATATAAGTGCTATGTACCTCTCTGGTTTAAAAAATGGTATTTTTCTATAGAACTATTTTCCAGTTTTAAATTGCTGGATTCTATCGCTGAAGGAATTGGAGATATCAAAACTATAAAGGTGTAATTCAGAAGTTACCCTTCTTGTAGCAAAAAAGCACAAGTCATACTTTTTCAACCTAACTGTAAAACTAGCTACAAAGCTAATAACAAATAATGAGCTCAAAGTGAAAGCATAATAAGAATTGGCAAAACTTACCTATCATATGAAAATTGCATATCATGGAATGTCAATGGCATGTAATGTGTGTGGTCTAGGAGATATTTTGCTCTTGGTAGAGCATGTGTAAGGTGTGGATCAGGTTTTGGCTAATATGTGATGTGTGCATCACAGAAGAAGTATTTGGTGTGTTGATTTTTGTTTGTTTGTTTTTGTTTTGTTTTGGTTTGGTTCTGTTAGCCGTTCAAGTTTTTGTGGTGGAAAACATTATTATTATTATTTTTTAAAGATTTTATTTATTTATCAGAGAGAGAGAGAGGGAGAGAGCGAGCACAGGCAGACAGAATGGCAGGCAGAGGCAGAGGAAGAAGCAGGCTCCCCGCCGAGCAAGGAGCCCGATGTGGGACTCGATCCCAGGACGCTGGGATCATGACCTGAGCCGAAGGCAGCTGCTTAACCAACTGAGCCACCCAGGCGTCCCTGTGGTGGAGAACATTATTAATATCACTGTTTTTCTGAAGTATGATGTGCATTGGGAAAAGAGTATTGGTACTGTTCCTAACAAGTCATCATGCATGTGTACCACAAGGAACAGGAGTGCTACACAATATAAAATGTGACAAATTGCCAATGTGCATGCATTTCTATTCACAGTGAATGGCTGATAATCAACTATATGCCTCCCAGTCTTGGTTCTGTGTTGAAGGAAATACAGAAATTTGTGGATATAATCAGATGGCAATATATGTCTGTTAGGATGGTCTGGGAAATGAGATTTTTCTTTTCCATGCTGAAGTATGCTAGCTCCCAAGATGAAATTTCCATAACTTTTAAAATGATGAAATATAACACACACAGAAGAAAAGGTAAAAAACACATAAATGTACAATATAATGAATCATTAGAAAGTGAACATCTTTTTACCTACCATTTAAAGAAATAAAACCTTGTCTACACTGAAGAAGTACTCTTCTCCATCACATTTCCTTCATTCTCTCCGATATGTATAATGTTTTCTCCTTTGATATCCTCTGTATTTCTGTTACTTTCATATGTAGTCATAAATAAAATGGCTAATATTGACTGGTTTTAAACTTTATATAAGGGCATAGTTTAAAAGAATTTCTTTTGATAATATGTTTGTAAGATTAAATTAGGTTGTTTGTACAAAGCTCTAGTTAGTTCACTTCAATTATGGCACAAAATTCCATTATATTAACAACCATGAGTTATTTATCTATCCTATCATCCTTATTTCCTAATGGATATTACAGTTGTTTTCATCTGTGGCAAAAATTGTTGCCATGAACTTTTATTTACATGTTTCCTTACACACATGTGGTTGTACTTCTCTAAGAATATACCCAGGAATGGAATTATTTGGTATTATTTGGTCACAGACTATTGTTTTGTTTTGTCATAGATTAAGTATGGGAAAGGACAGTATTAAAGTCATTGAAACAATTTTCACTCACATTAGCTCTGTATGACAATTTCTTGTTCATTTTTTCACCAGCACTTGGTATGGTCACACTTTTAAATTTGCCCAAGCTCATGGATGTATATAAAGACATCATTATGACTTGAATTTGCATATGAAGGAGGAGATTTTTTAGAAGCATCTTTGACATAATAAATGAAATTTTAAAATAGCTTCATAAAATTAGTAATACAGTAAAGATCTTTCTCTGTTATTTGAAATGATTCATTTAAATGATGTGCCTCAGTATATTCTCTAATAGCTAAAATGTCATCACTCTTAATGTTAATTGTAGCATACTAATATTTATTACAAAACCAATCTGTGTTAGAAATGCAATATCTGCTATTTTTATACTTTCCCAATACTTGATATTTTGCTTCACTTGTTAGATAAATAAGTTAATGATTAATTGGCTTCATTTGAAAATTACACTCAGATAATGAATAGAATATAAGCAAATACTTTTCAGATGTTAATATAACTAAAGGATACTGGTAATAATCCATTTGTCTTATCTTCCAACTTGAAACTTTGAAGCCTCCCGCTTTTGTTTCCATTCTGCTTACTGACCTCATTGGTGAAAGAGAGCTTAATGTTATAGTCAAAGGATATCTCCATCATTTTTGGTTGAATGTACAATAGAAATATCTCAAAATTCTCTGAAAGAAGTCTCCAGAATGAGAATGCTAGCAGTCTCAATGGAGTATAATATTGTAAAAGAATAGTTAGTATAGTTTATATAATACTAAAAAAAGAAAACTGGTTACAAGTCTTAGTTTGAACTAATAAAGCAACTTTTATTTTTGTTGAGGATGCCAAACAAAACCATCTTAATCTTTGATAAGAAATGATATATTAACTGTGATTGTATTGTATATGTCTTATGTATGTTATTCAAATTATTATGATAATTTTTCAGAAAAAAGCAATGATCACACTTACTCTAAAACACTATTGTGTGGTCTAACAATGATCACAATTTGATAAACACTGGTATAAAGTACCAGTGACTAAGAGTTAATGACAAAGACTAGGACTGACTTGGCATTGCAGCTTTGACAATTTGGAAGAATTATTAATACTTCTGAGTTTCTATTCCTTCATCTGGAAACTACATATCATACAGCTGCATTGATTTGCTCGTACTGTTTTGTCTAAATGAGATAATATGAAATATATCTTAAAGACCATTCTGCTCTCTGTTATGATGGGGTGGCTGGTGTCAGACTCACTGTTCTGTAAGAAAAACTTTGAAAGTCAGGTGCAATGCAACAACAAAAATGAAAACAACAACAAAAAATGTCCTTGAAGATACTAGAGAACAAGATCCTAGATGAATTTACATTTTGCAATTTCCCTTCAAGGCATTTTCTGACCACTAATCCGTATTTGAACAGGGAATGGTGCTGAGAAAGTAAGTATAAAGCAAAAACTGAGCTAAGGGGAGATTATCACAGCATCAGGATTGTCTAAAGAAGAGGGGTTTTAATAAATACCCTAGAAATTACTTAGTAGATCCCTGAACACCTACTCTCTAGGAGCAGTAGCAAGCCAGAAGTAGACTAGTCTTTACTGAATTACGGTGATATGTGTATATTCTATATACGCCTGACAGATGAAACCTAAATCCTCTTTGGAGGAGATAACATCATTCAGCGGCACTAGCTTAATTCATATATATCATTTAGCATTTATTCAGAAATTACCAGTCATGCCAAAAAACATAACCGAAGCTGGAAAAATCAAGAGAAAAATAGAAACAAATCCATAAGTGATCCAGCATTAGAACTTACAGACATGAACTGGAAGATTATTGTGACAAGTTTTAAAAAAAATGGAATAGGGAAAAAATGGAATGACGGAAGGTAGAAAATTTCATAGCAAATAAAGAAACTATAAAAATAATGAAATGTAAGTGTTTATAACTAATGCATTTAATAGTTGATTAGACAAATACAAACAGGTTGAATAAACTAGAAGATAGCTTAGTAGAAAATATCTAGATTCAAACAATAAGAGAGAGAAGAAAAGATACTTTAAAAACCATAAGAGATATATGGGACATGGTGAAAAGACTGAATTTATGTGTAATTGGAGTCCAGAAGAAGTGAGACAGAATGGGATAGAAGCTTTTTTTAAAAATATCATGGCCTGGAATTATCTATAATTGTTGAAAGACCCATTGATTCAAAAATATCTCTAAATCAAAACCAGGGCAAAATCAAAGAACATCACACCTAGACATATCATAGTAAATCTGCTGAAAGACAAAGACAAAGAGCAAATCCTAAAAGTATCCATAGGATAAAAAGAAAGGTTACCTTTAAAGGAACATTAAAGCAATGGCTGAATTTTCAATAGTATGATTTCTTTCTTAAATGTTTTTAAGAATTCTCCAAAGGATCTCTCTAGGCATAAAATATTCTTTGCAGGAAAGTTTTAAACTTATATTTGATTCACTATAGATATAAGAAAATTACATTTTCTGTTCCCTCTCTTAATTAGGATAGTTAATTTTTAAAAAGGAGTTTGTCTATTTCTTCTAAATTTTATATTGTTAAGATAATATTTTAAAATCATATGCTTTTTTTGAAGTGTACTTTCTAGGAATATCTTCTTTTGTTTGCATGCTACTAGCAACTTGTGATTTCTTTCTTTTTTTTTCTTTTTCTTTTTCTGTTGCTTTTCCTAAGGGTGTATCACTTTTATTAATACTTTTAAAGAAGAAACCTTGGGCTTTATTTTTCTTTACTGCATCCTGATTTTTGTTTTATTGACCATATCTATCATACATTTTTATTTCTTCTATTTCTTTGACTTTATAATGAGTTTCATCTTTCAGGTTCTTTAGATGGTTGCTTATATCTTTGATTTTCAGGCTTTTTTCTTTTCTAATATACTCATTTTAACATATAAATTTTGCTCTGATAATTACTTCAATTCCAGCATAATCTTAACACCAGAGGACAATATAAGAATTTTCCTAAATGTCATAATGGCCAACTTCTGTCATTAAAATAAATGTAGTTTTTTTTCCCAAAGAAAATATTAGTAAAATCTACCTAGAAATATAAAAAAGAATAATACATTATATCCAAGTAAGCTTTCTTCCAGTAATAAAAAAATCAATTCAACAATAGAAAAATAAGTCAACATTATTCACCACATGAAAATTAACTTTTTAAAAAAGTACAATTTGATCATCATAAACTTTTTTTTAAAAAAGCATTTGGTAAGATTCCACAACCTTCAGGATAAAAAGCTTTGATATCCTTAATCTGACAAAAAATGTCCACCAAAATATCTACAATAAAAATATATTTAATGGTACAATGACGAAAGCTTTCCTCCTAAGACTGGAAGTGACAAGCATGTCCTGCTCTTGTCTCCAATATCATACTGGAGGTTCTACCCAGTGTAATAAGATAAGAAAAAGTAGCAAAAAGACATAAGAAGCAGAAAGGTACAAATGAAATTGCCATTATTTGTAGATAACATGATTGTGTTCATAGAGAATTAGCAGAAGAATCTATATATGAAGCTCTGAAATTAATAAATTTCATAAGTTAATTGGCTATAAAATCACTGTATCAGTTAATTATGGTCCTACCCACTAACCACAGGAAAAGTTTTTAATGAAATTTTAAAACATCATTTACTCTAATAGCAAAACAGAAATTAGTTAGCAAAAAATACACGAAGAAAGCTATATAAGAGCTCTAAAAATTAAAAAAAATAATAACCTAGGAAACATTGCTATGAGAAATTAAAGCCTAAACAAATGGAATCTATATCATGTTCATGGATTAGAAGACTCAAAAGTGAAGAATGTTTTTCTGTAGATTCAATATATTACAATTAATATGCAAGCCATCCAATGGAAGGAGTAGTGAAAACTGATATGTTGATTTTCAAACAGTTTTCACAGAATGAGAACAAAGTGGGAGTACTTGTATTTCTAAATATCAAGGCTTAATATAAAGTAACTACAACAGTGGTATTGGTGTCAGATTAGACAAACAGAACACAGCAGAGGAACCAGAGAAAGAACCATATGTTTATAGTCACCTGGTTCCTCTTTGCAATGCGATGGAGAAGGAATTCTCTTTTCAGTAGATGCAGTTGGATCAATTGATTATCCATAGAGATTTTTAAAAAGGACCTTTACTTCACACTTCACACTTTACATTAAACCACTTTCTAGTGGGTCAAAGACTTACACATGAAACAAAACAATAAAGATTCAAAATATAAGAGAATATCTTCATTATCTTGGAGGTATGCAAAAAAATTCTCTTAAACACTAACTGAATAGAAGTACAGAAACAGTAAGCACAATACAGAAGATTGATAAATTCTTCTTCGTTGAATTTAAGAACTTCTCTTAATAAGCTTAACAGGTACCACTAAAAATTTAAGTCACAGAGTAGAATTATGTTCACAATAATAGAGCCCAAAATAAGGAAATCCTGAAAATTAACAAGAAAAAAAAAAAAAGAACAGAAAATCTTATGTAAGAAAAGACAAATGACTGGGTGCCTGGGTGGCTCAGTCCTTAAGTGTCTGCCTTCAGCTCAGGTCATGATCCCAGGGTCCTGGGATGATGACTATAACCAGGTGACTATAAACACATGGTTCTTTCTCTCGTTCCTCTGCTGTGTTCTGTTTATCTTATCTGTTTGTCTAATCGAGTTCTGCATCAGGCTCCCTAAGTCTGCTTCTCCCTCTGCCCCTCTCCCCCACTCGTTCTCTCTCAAGTAAATACATAAAATCTTTTTAAAAATGGACAGACATTTCATAAACAGGTAATAAGCCCATGAAAGAGTGATCAGCGTCATTAGCCACTACGGTAATACAAATCAAAACTACAATAAGACTATCATGAATGTATAATGTATACTAGAACGTATAAAATTTAAGGGGAAGAAAAGGTAAAACCAAGTGTAGAAAATACAGAGCAACAGAAAACCTCATTCCCTGCTAATGGGAGTAAAAACTTTAAGAATCACTTTGGAATTCTGTTTCGCAGTGTGATCATATGGCCATGTGCTACAGCAATTCCATTTCTAGGTACCAATGAAAAAGCATACATATATGCAGCAAAGTGTACAAAAGAGTTCATAACAATATTATCCAGCATAAAAATGAAAATCAATCTAAATGCTCAATAACAATAAAATGAATAACAAATTGTGCTATATTATACAACAGAATGCTACCAGGAATGAAAAAGAACAAACTACTGCTACATGCAATGTGGGTGAACATCACAGGGATAGTGTTGAAAGATAGAGTAGAGACAAAAGAGTACATTTGTTTAATTTTATTTATATAAAATTCTAATACAGGCAAAACTAGTATGTGGTGATAGAAGTCAAAATAGCAGTTGTATTTGGTGAGAAAGTCATGATTGGGAGGGTGCATGAAAGACTTCTGGAAGTTGGTAAATTTGATCTGAGTCATAGTTAACAAGTGTGTATGTAAGTTAAGTTTATTGAGTTGGATTTGTGTACCTTATAGTGTATTTGTTATACCTCACTACTAAAGTAAACAAACCAACAAGTAAATGAATAACTTAAAAGAGAAAATTTAGGAATGCTTATTCATTCTTCTCCTGTCTCAGCTGATGATAGGAACATCTTGGCTGATTATAGGGACATTACAATTTTATGTCTTACACTGAATGTTTTCATGAGGTTCCTAAAATAAGAAAATGAAACTCTCCAATCCAGACCAAAGAGCATGGTGGGGCAAAGGAGAACTCAGTGGGCTGCTAAAGGACAAAACAATGATCTCTGAGTGGAGCTTATAGAGGAGGATTATCTCTTACACTGTGTTGCGTGATCCTTAATGGTAGTGAGAGTAAAATACTCCTCTCAGCACACCCAAGTGTATACATAGCAAAGTGCCTGGAACGTAGTAATAATTTAAGCTGATATTTATTCTGTGCTAGGATTCTTACAAGTATGATCTCAATTAATTCTCACAAAAACCTGTGAGATAACTAAGATTTTGTCCCCATTTTAAAGTTGGTAAAACTGAGACTTATGGAAACTATTTCACATGCCAAATCATCCAGTTTTTTTTTTTTTTAAGATTTTATTTGTTTATTTGACAGAGATCACAAGTAGGCAGAGAGGCAGGCAGGGGGCAGGTGTGTGGTGGGGGAAGCAGGCTCCCCGCTGAGCAGAGAGCCCAATGCGGGGCTCGATCCCAGGACCCTGAGATCATGACCTGAGCAAAGGCAGAGGCTTAACCCACTGAGCCACCGTGGAGCCCCAGATCATCCAGTTTTTGAGTGGTGTGCCTGGGTGGCTCAGATGGCTGGGTGTCTGCCTTCGGCTGGGGTCATGATCTCCAGGTCCTGGGATCAAGCCCCACCACTTCTCCCTTGCCCTCTGCCTGCTGATTCTCTTTCTCTCTCTCTCAAAATAATAAATAAAATCTTATATAAATAAATAAGAAAATCCAAGGCACTGCAAATCTTGAGACTATGTGCATAACCATCATATTTCTAAGAAAGCTATTGGGTATATGAAACAGGAATTTTCTCTATATCTCCATTATAGAATTAAAAACAGTCCATTTATTTATTAAGGTTAAACTTTGTAATTCCTCCTCCCTAGGCTATGAAATCCTTGAAGCAGGGATAATATTTTATTTGTCAATAAGTCCCCATTTTGTACCACAGTGCCTGGCTCATAATAAATGATGAATTTAAAAAAGATTTGGCTAGTGAGGTTCCTTGATTTGCCATGGTTCTAGGGTTACTGTAGAATCTGTCCACTCCTGTATACGTGTTTCTAAGTAAAATGGAATTTACCTCTCACAGCGAGCTTCACAAGGGTAGTATGAGTATTCACAGAGTCATGATGCAAATTATGGGAACTTGGTGATATCTGCTAAATCCAAAATTAACCACTGCTCCAGGAAGAAAGGAAACAAAATGAAGTGAAAATAAAAAGAAAAAGTATAAAAGTGACCTAGTGATTGCTTGAGAATGTAATTGAAAGTATTTTTATAGTCTGTGGAGTAAAAGCAAACTTTCAGATTCTGAACAAAATTTCTTCACTCGGTTACCACATTTTCCACTTTCTTATTGGAGTGATGATTTCTTAATGCAATATTTTTGTGTTTCCTGGACACTCTTTGTGTTCAGAAGATAAGCTGTCAACACAATCTCAGAGAGTCTTTTGGAAGGGAAAGAATGCTTGGGGATTCTACCTCTGCCTAGAACCCTGCCAGGAGACACATGCCCTAAAAAAAAAAGTCCCTTTTCCACCAACTCTGTCCTTGGAGAGGAACCAATTTTCCTTGCTTTTAGAATGCATAACTTATACAGAGATGCCTGATTGAAGACTTTAGCACATCATCCCTGGAATACCTTGGTCTTTGGTTTGGCAAAACATCAATACCAGAGGTGGTAACAGCTGTGCAACAATTTATGGGAGGGGCATGGGGACTGGCAGCTGCTTTTATTTTTCCCTGTTCTGGAAGCTTGTTTCCTTTGAGTCATTTTTTGATTGTGATGGATTTATTTTCTGTTATTTCAAAGATCTTGGGCAATCTTTTTTCAAGATTCATGAAAACAAAGATTCACAGTTCTGATGAGAAAGGGTGTTTAATGTCTGTTGGAACCTATGTTCCTATGCATTTTTATGGCACATATTTGGCATTCTAAAAAGTTATGTAGTATCTGTGATGACACATAGAAATCTCTAAATTATAGCATTTAATGGCTGATCATTCATAAGTAAAATTTTAATGTACTAGAGTTTCAGATTATCCTCTCCTGTATTGATATGATTATTTTAAATGAAACCTATGTTACTTCTTCAGTATGAAGAAGTACTGCAAAGAGAGGAATTATATTAAGGAATAATTATTTATTTTTTAGTGTTAACAAATATGGAACATGATTTCAGGTGACATTTAAGACCTTCTTCATCTCAGGCAAGTAAGACTTCAAGATAGGACATATCTTGTTCACTTCTACCTGTGAGCTTATTGTGGGAGAGTCATATTTTTTAAATAATAGTTGTTATATTTTTTAAATAATAGTTGTTTCTAACTAGGCTACTAAATTTTTTCTTTTCTGAAATTCTATATAAAAAATTTAAAAAATTTTTACCTCAATAGATCTGTTTATTAACAGCAATTTCTAAGAATAAATTCACAGAATTCCTCTCTCTTTATCATGAAAAATGTAGATGTAATGTGAGAAAGGTACTAGGAAAACATAGCTAATGACTTACCCCCACCCACACCCACCATGTTGTAAGTTAGGTCAAGTTTGCTTTTGACACCATTTCATTTTCCCTTTTATTCCTTTAGTAATAAGTAAGTTTTTTCATTGCAAGCAATAGAGAAGACACTAACTTAAATAGCAAATAGCTTATTAGGATATAAACATAAGGCATAACATAAGGGAGTGATACTAAAAAACCCCCATTAGAAAGATATGAGGAATGGACAAAGCATGAGGTAAGTCTGACGAACCAGCAAGTAAAGGTCAAAACTAGGTAAATTCAAGTTGTCTCTGTATCAGGAACTAAGAATGTCTAGGAAACACTGGACCGCTAAGGCTGAGGACAGTTTCAGCTATTCATCAGTGGTTTGTGATATGGGGGAAGAGATATGGTTTGTCTAGATTGGGCCACATGCCACCCATTGACCAGGGTAAGGCAGAAGATCTTGACTGACATAAAGAATCCAACAGCTAAAAAAAAAAAAAAAAAAGAATCCAACAGCTGTTACAAAGGTAGCAGACCACTCGAAAATTCAATAGCTTGAATTCATAGTCATTTATTTCCCTAGGCATCTACAGATAGACTGGAGATCAGCTGATCTAAGTTGGGCCTAGCTGTGTGACTCTGTTTAAAGATCAGGTCAGGTGGCAAAGATATATGTCACATATATTCCTTCAGGGGCCCAGATAAGGGCCAGGAGCTATATGGGAGAGGTTCCTGTCATGGGAAAGTACAAAAGTGCAAGTCCTACCATATAAGCATTGTTGAAGTCTCCACTCATCACATCTGCTAACATCCCATTGGACAAAGCAAGTCATGTGGCCAAACCCAATGTCAAATGATGGAGAAGTACATTCTGCTTTTTGTGGAAGTGACAGCCAAATCAACTGACAACAGGGATGCAAAACAGGGGTACAAAAATTAGTCAATAATTAAATTGGGCTAATTACCTAAGAATCTAAAAAATAATAATTACAATAAAAGAAATCAACATTATTACCAAAAACAAAAAGGATGCTTGATAGCAAAAAGAAATGAGCCCAACAAATGACTAATTCCTGAAAGGTCTTGTTTTCACCTGGTTCTTACAAATTTTAGTTTTAGGTAGTTCTTCTATTTCACCTTCATACACCAATAAGACTCCAAGTACTAACAAAATCATTTTATGGCAGTGATGTGACCAGTACTTCAAGCAATAAGTAGAAGTGGTCAAATCATTGTTAGATAATGTGCCTCCTTTTAGGAACAAACTTGCAAGTAATTGTAATTTCAATACATTGTGAAAAAAAGTCATACAGAAGAAGGAATTGTTACTTACTATATAGAGCCTGTGAATATCCAAGCACCTGGTAAACTAGGCCAAAGCAACAAGTTCAGCTATTTGGGATCTCTGTGTTGCTCACTTCAGCACTAGCCACTTCTAAAGGATGGCTGGGTAGCGGTGGCTGTTACTATTCTGGGATTTGCCTTGCCTGGGGAGTGCTAATGGAATCTGGACAACAGATTTTAATGAATCAAAGGGTCCCCTAATGCTGGTCCTCAAATCTAGGCTGGGGTGGCTACATCAAATCATATCTTCAGATACTAGGGCTCCATTCATAAGAACCCTAATTGAGTATGTCTTGTGTCGAAGCCCAATTATTGATTTTTCTTCTGACATTCCAGAACTCTCTCAAGTGATTCCAAGGTTTATCCAGGTTGAGAATCTACTTAGTCCAGTGGTTTAAGCATGAAAAAATCTACTTAGTCCAATGCTTTAAGTATGAAAAAACAGAGTGGATATCAGTATGACTTTCTTTCCTGTGTCACACAAGCTTGTTTGGTGTCAGAACTTAGACTAGTACCTGCTCTACTGTCCTGTCTCCCAGTCCAGTGCTCATTCCTCTATACCCTGTTCTTTCCTTCACAGAACACCCAGAAGGTATCATGCTGATCTGAACTTCTGGAGAGTGAACCCCATCCCCTCCCCATTCTCAGGCACATCAGTTTCACTCTGAAGCACATGTAGATGTAGATATACTTGCGTACTTATGTAGACTTCATCGGTCATGGTTGCTAGAGAGGTGAGCTAAGACCATTTTTAAATGAAACCTCCAAATCTTTTTTGCCCCAGAGGCACAGAGTATAAGCCAAAGGTCACTGTGATAAGGGAGACAGCCCAGATCTGTGGAAAAAACCTCCAGAGCAAAATCATCGACTCTTAATGGAATGTGAATTGAAAGCCAAGAATTGCTAGTGAAAAAAAAAAAAAAAAAAAAAAAAAGGGAAAAGAAAAAAAAAAAAAAAAAAAAAAAAGATGGAAAGTAGAGGAAAGAACAGAGAAGAGTGAGCATGAGGTGACAGTGCAGAGGGCTTGCGATGGGCCCGGGTAGCCTGTCAGCCAGCAGGTCAGCTGGCATGCAGGATAAGATAGGGGTGAGAGACAGCCACCCCAAAGGAAGAAAGATGGTCTTCAGGAAGGGAAGATACGCTTAAAATTAAACACAGGGGAGGAAAAGGGTGTTTACAGTTTTCTGAGATGAGATTCAAGGCTGAAGTCATCGTTTGGCAGCCAAACCAAAGAAATTTGATTTCCCTCTGAAAGATTTATGTCTTCTAGGGTTGAGAAATATGTCTGGCTGCCAATATTTCATAAAGCAACATAGAAAGAAATACTACCTACTTTGGTATTTGGTTTGGGACTTTTCACCTTTGTTTGGCAAGATATTTTTCATTTTGAAAGAGAGAACAATTCATGTCAGCTTCCTATGAAGATCTCAGTGCTCTTTGCCTGAATTATCTTGTGGTTCATAATGTACTTTAACTACATACAAATATTTTAAATGGTGAATTAAACTTGTTTATGTGCATTCACAGAATCTGTAAAACTCATAACCTCTCTGTTCCAAAACCCTTTGAGATAATATCACCTTCAAAGGGAATGAAAACAAATGTAATCAAACCCTTTGGGAATTTTGCATAGTAGTTGGGGGAAGCAAAACTCAGAGCCAGCTCTGCCATTTGCTATTTGTGTTACCTTGAGAAGTTACTCAACCCCACTATGCCATAGATTCCTTATCTGGCAAATGGAAATAATAAAAGAATCTGCTTTATAGGGTTGTTGAAGGGATGAAATGACTTCAGTGCTTAGAACAATGCTTGGCACTCAAAAAGGATTTGTTGTTATTATTACATAATCTGGAATTTCTGAGATCTCCCAATTTCAAATATTCTCTATCACTGCAGTCATGTATCATGGAAAAATCCTAAAAATGCCAACAATTACCTTTTTTCGCTTAGTGGCAGACTCCTAAAACAATGGGGAGAGGAAAATTTTCTTCAGTCTTCTCCAGCTCTAAACCATGTCACCCCTATTGTAATCATTGAACTACCACCAACTCTTTGTATATAGCCACCCAAAACTTTATATACTCCCCCCCCCCTTTTTAAAATCAGGGACATTTTTCTCTGGCATAGTCATCTGCATGCTCTAGTTACAATTTCCCCCACAGCCTGTCTTTCAGCTTATCTTCCCTTCTTCTTCTGCCTCTTTCTACTTTCCTTTCCCAGCCCCTCTCTTTCTCTTTCGTTTCTTTTCCATCCTTCCTGTCTCTCTCCTCTCCTTAATTCCAGAAGGCTTTGGGTCCCTGGTCTCCCCTAGGCACTATGTCATTTTCTTTCCAAATTCCCCAATGTTAACCTATATTCAGGTATTATCCAGACAGATGTTAATTTCTCTTCCCCACCTGCTCCTTAAATATCCATTCATGCTCTCAATGTCCTTGCCATTCAGCCCTTCTGCTATGCTCTGCCTCTAGTTCTTTCTCAAAAGTTTTCTCTATTTCCCAGGGCACACAGACAAGTAATGTAGTCAATAGATGGTACTTGAACAACAGACAAGCAATCTAGGTTCTTCTCTTGGTTCTTTTATTTGCCATCTTAGTGACCTTGGCCAAGGCACTTAAACCACCTGAGCTTCATTCTCCACGTGGGTGCATTCTGTGCTGAGTACACATGGAGATGCTACAGGCTCACATGAGGCAGAATAAGTCAGGCAATATGTTCAAGTGCCATATATTGTTATTTATTTAATGTCACCATTGTCCCAGCCCTCCTGGCAGTCTAGATATCCTATTCACTTCCAACTAATAGAAGTGGTAGTTTCTACTTTTAGCCCTATTATCATTCCTGTTGGTAATGATGGCACCCTGATCCTTTTCCCCTAACCTCAACACCTGTTTCTTCCCCCACATATTGTTCTCACCAGTACATTCAAATCACTCACTTCGCAACGTTATGACAAGCTGCTGCTTATTCTTATGTTTATGACCTCTCCTCATGTGCTATTTTTGCTGTTTCCCATCTGCCTGGTGATCATTTATTATACTTCAGAACCCAGCTGAGGTATCTTATGTAAAATCCTATCTGTGAGTGACTTGTATCTATTGTCATCTATGTCATTTTGGTTTGAAATTGTTTACCTTCATATCTGTCACTCTTACTAAACTTTGCACTTCTCAGAAGAGGCCTCTTATCCTGCAGTCCCAGAAAAAGTGTCTGGCACATTACAGTATGTCTCTCGCTTTGTTGAACTGAAGTATAAGTTCAAGTTCTCTTTTCCTGGTCACGTGAATATGGACTTACACTACTTGGATTCAGGCTCTGGCCAGCCATGGATATTGGCTGCCTGACCATGACCAAGTCATTTACCCTTTAAGAAAGCCAGTTTTCTTTTGTGTAAATGGGAGACAATGACATCTCTTTTTATTAAACACTCACCATCTGCTGGAACTGTGTGTTTGCTCATTTATCTTATCTCATTCAATTCTTAAAATTGCCCTTTCATTTACCTATTGTTCCCATTTTACAAATAAGAAAGCTGAGCCTGGACAACTAAAATAATCACGTAACTAGAATCCTTGCTTCCATTCATTGTTCTTCAATATAATTTGTTACAGTATCAAGGGTGATCTTTTAAAATCATCAAAAAAATAATGTTATGCTCCTTGGGAAACAAGCAAACAAACAAACCCTCCTATGGCTTAATTGCATTTAGAGGAAAAAAAAAAGAAATCTCAATGTCCTCTCGGGTTCTCTAAGTCTCACAAATGATCTAACTCCTAATTACCTCTCAGATTTCACCATGCTCTACTTTGCCTCTCTTTCATAGCACTCAATACACTAGCTGAATTGCTTTTCCTGGAACATGTAAACTCTTTCCCACCATGGAGCCATTGCATGTGCTGTTTCTTCTGCCCTAGTAGATCTCTGCTCCCTTCCAGAAGAGCTTTACATGGCTGACTCCTTCTTCTTATTTCAGTCTTAGTTCAAATTGTACTTTCTTAGAGTAATTTTTCCTAAAACCCAATGCCATTTATCTATACCCCCGATACTCTCCATTTCATTACCCGATTTGGTTTTCCACAGAGCACTCACAAAATCTAAAAATCATCATTTACTTTATTGCCTGCCTCCTATACTTTCAGTAGATAGCATAGCAGATTCAAAATGTATTTGTTAAAAGAATGAACTATGCAAAGTCAACTCAGCCAAGAGCGGTAGAACTGGGATTTGAACCTAAAACTGTCTGACTCTGAAGTTCATGTGCTTAACCAGTGTATTCTTTCCCTGCCTCAGCCATAAGGTTATTGTGAAGAAACAGCAGGGTAATATAGGAGACATGCTTTGTAAATTCCGAGAGTTATACCACCGTGAAGTGGCAGAGTTATGGCATTCTGTCCTTCAGTGTCCTTTGCTGGATGCCACACACATTCAGACTTCATTCTCAAGAGTCATCACCAATGTTAGGGAAAAAGAGCTAGGCTATAAGAAGTCCTTCTACTCATATCCTTTTAAGAATTTCTGGCGACATCTATGGGGAATGTTTTCTTCTTTTACTTTCACTTGTGGCCAGACCCTTGCTAATCCTACCCTTGTCTTTTACACTCTTGACCTTGATGCCATTAAGGGAAAATTTACTGAAACATCTTCCATTTATTCTTCAATAGCCATATTTAACACATTCAATTTTCATAGATATTTTAGGCCTTTTTTCAATCTCTAACTATGCCATATCCCTGCAGAGGGCTTAAAGAAACAAATTCAAGTTAGAGCTAGAGTAGACAGTGGGGAGTCCTAATTCTTAAGGCCCCCCCCCCATCATTATAAAAGGGATAGAAAACTGAAGCATATAGGTTAGTTCACCTGAAATCAACAACACAGCTGTTTAATGGCAAAGCCAGAATAAAAACCGGTCCCTAAGAGCTCCTTCCCTGAAACTTGCTTGTTTATTTATTTATTTTAGTAGAATATCATTTTATAAATTTCCATTTTGATTGCGGTTTATTGAAGAAAAATTATTTTACATACAAATTATTATGATAATAATAATTTATAAAATACAGTAGCAACCCATATATTTTATCTTTGTATTTATAAAAGCCCCCAAATTTCAAAGGCAAATAATTTGTTTTGATATCAGTGGCATAAATTAATGTCTCTTCATCATATTCCTTTGAATTTTTAAGCTACAATCAGTGTCATTTTAGGATTTGCTGAGATCAAAAGTTTTTAGAATAACCTAAAATTAGATACTTCAATAATTCTGTTGTTTTCCAAGCAAAATATGGAGTATGCCCTTTAAAACCTACCAATTGCAAAATTTATATTTTTATGTATTTTTAAGTTGTGAATATTTTTGGAAATAAGCCATAGCTTCCTCGTGCTTTGAAACTTTGGCTCTGCTCTGCTAGTGACTGTCTTTAAAGGATGAAAACACTGGGAAGAAATCAGAGAGAGAGATAAACCACGAGAGGCTCTGAACTCCAGGAAACTAACTGAGGGTTAGAGAAGGGAGGGGAGTCGGGGGATGGGGTAACAGAATGATGGGTATTAAGGAGGGCACATGTAGAGCATGGGGTATTATATGCAACTGATGAATCACTTAACACTACATCAAAAACTAATGATGTATGTGGGGCCTGGGTGGTTCAGTGGGTTAAGCCTCTGCCTTGGGCTCAGGTCATGAACTCAGGGTCCTGGGATCGAGCCCTGCATCTGGCTCTGTGCTCAGCAGAGAGCCTGCTTCCCCCTCTCTCTCTGCCTCTCTGCCTCCTTGTGATCTCTCTCTCTGTCAAATAAATAAATAAAATCTTAAAAAAAAAAAAAAAAAAAAAAAAAACAACTTGGAGCTCCTGGGTGGCTCAGTGGGTTAAAGCCTCTGCCTTCAGCTCAGGTCGTGATCCCAGGGTCCTGGGATCCAGCCCCACGTCTGGCTCTCCGCTTGGCAGGGAGCCAGCTTCCTCCTCTCTCTTTGCCTGCCTCTCTGCCTACTTGTGATCTCTGTCTGTCAAATAAATAAAGAAAATCTTAAAAAAAAAAACAACTAATGATATATTATATGTTGGCTAACTGAACATAATAACAAAAGGATGAAAATACTGAAACAAGGATGACATAGGTAGTCAGAGCATAAAGTATTACTCTTTAGAAATACAGTTATTTCAGCAATTAGATCATAGAATTTAAAAATAAAATTTGTGGGTTGCCTGGGTGGCTCAATCAGTTAATCATCTGCCTTAGGTGCAGGTCATGATTCCAGTGCCCTGAGAGCAAACCTGGCTTCCTGGGATTGAGCCCCAGGAAGAGCCCCAGTAGAGTGTGCTTCTCCCTCTCTGGGCTCTTGCACTCTTGCTCACACTGTCTCTCTTTCCCTCTCAAATAAATAAATAAAATCTTAAAAAAAGAAAAAAAATTGTGAAATTTTCCTTATCAGACTGTCCAAATCATTTTTCTCTCATTCAAAATAAAAAAAAACAACAACAAGTTCTTGTCCATATAGCAAATAAAATGGATGGAGAAGACTGAAAAGGGTAGAGAAAAAATTTTCTGGCCTTCCAATCTCCTTTCAAAGCATTCCTTTCTGGCATAGGTATAGCATATTAGCTTGCACACACCCACCAAACTTTCCTCAAGTACTGATAAGGAAGTTTTGAACTTCACCAAGCTCTTTCCTTATATTGAAAAAAAATGTATTTTTACATTTTCCCCCATCATTTTTAGTGATTGAAACTACTTTCTTCTCTCTATAGGAAGTAGGTTATTATGTTTGAGTCATAGATCATTGCTATTACTAATATATAATGTCATTTGGAGGATACTCACACCCTAGAAAGTTTCCAAGTTTACAATGTCTACTTGAATTCTTCCAGAGAACATTTGTCATTTCATTCAAGAGCAGGCCTATGGGTAATCATTTAATCAAAACTACTGCAGTGATTGCTACTTGTGCAGAAAATTATAAAGCTACAGCAGGAGTAAAGCCGAGATTGCCAAGTTTAAATGGGCACTGCTTTTTTGTTAAGTGTTGGGTTAGAATGAATACCACATCCTTAAATTTGGAGGAAATTGAAGAAAGAGATTCATTCTTTGGTCAGAACCACATTTCCTAATTTTCATTTCCTCTATTTTATTTACACAAAAATACATAATGAAAATTCATAGAAGGCACATACAGAGAACATCTAATTATGAGTCATGCATTTAAAGAAAAGTCTTATTCTAGCCTTGAGGCCTTTGATACATCCTTTTTTTTTTAAAGCCAAGATGCAAAAAAAAAAATTGAAAAACATTGAATAGGTTTTTTTATGCCTCATTATGATTTCATATATACCGACCATTGAGTGAAAAAATTAAATTGAGATGATCGTTTATGAGATAGTCAATCCTAATATGTGAACAAGAACTTATTAGGAAGCAGGTTAGTATGGAGATAACTCCTCTTCTGGAAGGAAGCTTTGTTTGGTGTTTTAAACTCTGCAACATATGCTTTTGTGTATGTAATTCTTTCATTGTCTCTAATGGACATAGAGTTTAATATATTGTTAACTCAGAGCATAGCTGTTTATGTATACTGGAGAAAGTAAACAAAGTTCCTTAAAGGATAATATAGTGAGGTCATACTCTCTCTTAAGAAATTTTAACAAAGACAGTTTGGACCTACTATTTATTTTCTTTCCCAATAGCATTCTTTAAAAAGTGAACTCAACTTTTAAGTTAGAAAGTGTCTTTCTCAAATGCTGATATAAAAAGCAGGTGAAGGGGACACCTGGGTGGCTCAGTCAGTTAAGCATCTGTCTTCAGCAAGGTGATCCCAGGATCCTGGGATCTAGACCCACCCGGACTCCTTGCTCATTAGGGAACCTGCTTCTCTCTGCCTGCCGCTCTGCCTGCTTGTGTGTGTACTTGCTCTCTATCTGACAAAAAATAGAATCTTAAAAAAAATAAATAAAAGCAGGTCAAAATTGGTACTCTCAAAAGAGGAATTCAGCTCTCATTTATGGTTAATGAAATGATGGGTGATATATGATTGACACTGGGTCTTATAACAGCAAAATATATTTTCTGTTTGGAAATAAAGCATGTAATATTCTACTGCTATCTCACATTGGCAGAAGAAATGGGAAGCTCTAAATCTGTGGCTTCTCTTGATGAGTGATGAAAGACAACATGAATGCATAGATTTTAGAGGAGCTAACCCACTCTGGGAAGATGTAAGCATGAGGATAAAACCTCACTAGCCCACTGCACCAAGACTAGCAATAAATAAGACGTCCCATGGAGCACATTTCACCACGACAAGAATTTGTTTCTGACAGCAAATTGTCCTAACAAGTTTCTTATCCAAGTTTAAATATAGTTCTTCAGGATTTCAGGCCATGTTGCTAAAATTTAGTCCCTGTGAATTTTGATATAGCATTAAGGAAACTCTCTGTATCCATCAGCTGGATGGATACTTGATCTGTGTAGCTAAAAGCTGGAGATAGACTCAGACTTATCCTGGCCACGGGCAGCAGGAGAACAAAGCTGATCAGAGGGCAGAGACCAGTAGTTCAGCAAAGTTGAAGACCTATTTTCCAGGAATATGGTTCACTCAAGCCAGAAATTATATTCAGGAGAACAGCTAAATCAGGGAAGAGTAGGTAAGAACTGTGGAGCTAAACAAACAAGGGGTTATGATTTCATATATATCAACCATTGAGTGAAAAAAATAAATTGAGGTGATAGTTTATGAGATAGTCAATCCTAATATGTGAACAAGAACTTATTAGGAAGCAGGTTAGTATGGAAATAACTCCTCTTCTGGAAGGAAGCTTTGTTTGGTGTCTTAAACTCTGTAACTTACTAAAAATCAGCAAAAAGAGAAAAGAAAATGGAAGTACCATTGCACAATGGTTGAAAGTCAAACAGAGCTGGATTCAAAACTTTAGCCCTGCCTCTCTCTGGCTGGGAGAATTTGGATAGCTATGAGTACATGATTTGCTAAAAATATTAGCTGTCCTTTATTAGGTACCACCACCTCAGAGTCCCTCTTAGTAGGAGGAGTCCCCTCTACATCCATTCATAACCAGGGCTGGCCTTGTGACTTGCTTCACAATAGAATAGGAACAGAAGTGATGAAAACCATGCCCAAATAGAAGATTTAGGTTCCATTGCATACTTTTTCTTCACTGTTCTTTTCCCTCTACCATGCAAAGGGTATGTTGCAGATAGGGTCTGACTGTTCCTTCAGCCTGGGTCCCAGAATGGCTTGTGTGGAGAGACACAGCCAAATTGGAATCCTACAGGTGACATTTATTGTGATTCTGTGCTGTTAGCCACTGAAATTTGAAGTAGTTTGTTACTGAAGCATAACCTGGCAAAAACTGACTAGCATAGGAAATCAGACAGGGTACTCATCTGTAAAATCAGGACATGGTTATTGTAAAGAGAAAATGTTATGATATTTGGATATTTTGTGGGGATTTTTTTGCCAGCATCTCACAAGTAGTGGTTATTATTCCCAGGAGGCCCAGCCCAGGAATCTGGAACAAAGAATCAGGAATCCAGAAGAACTAGGCAGGAATTGATGAAGACCACAGGCCCAGGGTCTATGTTAGAAGTTGGAACTTCTTTGGAAGCATAAGTAACAAACTCTGGAGGGTGGAGTAGAGGGATATTGGAACAGAAAGTGTAACATTTGAAGATGGCCAACTCCCCTCTGAGGCATACACTTTGTAAGGGATTTCCATAAAGACCAATGCCACCTGAGAGCATAGTCAAATCGAGGCTGTCAGATACGGACAAATATGGGATAGCAGGCATTTCCTGACATGAGATTTACATGAGGCTTATCTTTACAAAATAAACTTTCTATTTGTTCCCAAATATGTTTTTTCACTCTTAGTGTTATTTGGGTATATTATGGTTATGTCTGAAGTTCCTCTCCTTATGGACTGAGTTATCATTTCTATGAAAGCTACATCATTTATATATCTGAAGTTATGTTTAAAATAGTAACAGTTTTTAAATACATTGACACAGAAACTTATACTTACAATTATTGATAGGGTTGCTTTTGATGGTAATGATGCAAAAGTATATGTGAGTTTCTTCCCATAAATTGTTTAGAGGGAAAAACTGATCCACTCTTTTCCCTTGATGCAAGACAACTGATACAGGACAAATGAGCCTCAACTAGGCCTAATATGTTTTTTTGGGTAGGGCATATTTTGCCACTAGAATGGTTTTGTGGGGCCAGAGGGCAAAATCTAGGAGTCTAAATCAATCATCCATTGGAAGTGTTTCAGTTGGTTTTCAGTACTGGCCTCACATTAGAATCACTTGGGACACTTAAAACTGATACTCAGACTACTCCCAATTAATTAAAAAAAAACAAAAACAAAAACCTCTTGGTGGGGTGGGAACTAGCCATCACAAATACAAAGCAAAATTCCCCTGGTGATTCTAGTATGCACCCACGGTTGAGAACCATTGAGTTAGAGGTGGAGAAGTCCAAAGGTAGTTGAGAAATAAGGATGAATAGAGGAATAGAGAGAGAGACAAGACTACTGACTGGTGCATCCCAGACTTCAACATGTATAAGAATCACCTGGGTGTCTTGTTAGAATGCAGATTCTGATTCAGTAGGACTGCATTTGCAGTTCCTAATAAGCAACCAGAAGAAGCTGCCAGCCTCCTGATCATACATGGAGTAACAAGAAATTAGAGGAGACAGGTAGAAATTGTTTTGACCAAATCCTAGGCAACTAAAGCCAAGTGACTCCTTCAGAGCTGTATGGGCAAGCAAGGGTTGGGGAAAGCATGTTGGCAGGTGCCAATAGAAAGACTATAGGGATTTATCATAAAGAAAAGGATGGTTGCTTGAATTTATTTTAAGAATTTTGTCTGGGGTGCCTGGCTTCTTAAATTGGAAGAGCATGTGACTCCTGATCTCAGGTAATGTGTTCAAGCCCCATGTTGGGAGTAAAGATTACTAAAAACAATAAATTCTCAATTAAAAAAAAAAGAATTTTGTTGAAAGGGGGGGGGGGGGGAAAGAGAGAGATCAGGAGCAGGGGCCAGGGTAGAGGCAGAAACAGTCTCCCCACTGAGCAGGGAGCCTGACATGGGACTCCATCCCAGGACTCTGGGATCATGACCTGAGCCAAAAGCAGACACTTAACTGACTGAGCCACCCAGGTGCCCCCGGACATGGACATTTTGGAGGGAAGTTATTTTGCCTACAACACAGAGGTAGAGAAAGAATGGGAATAGACTTAGGGTTGGTCTTAAGAATTTATTCCCTTCTAAGTGGTCATGAGTGACCTCTCAGTGGTCATAAGTGATAGTGGGAAGAAAAGGAAGGCAAAACACTATGTTTTGCAATGTATGGATGCAGTAGTAACACTATTTTCATTCCAGTCATATGGGGAGGATACCAATATACCTTGTTTCTCCTTCTGCAGGGAATGTAGTGGGAAGCATGAAGGCCTCCAGAGACCAGATTGCCATCTCTGATTGATGCATCACTGGTATAGGGCCTCAGAAGCAGTGATAAGAGACTTTTCACAATTGCTGGGAAGGCTTAGCCATAGACCACACCAGGACACACTAGAAAATAAAGCAAGAATACAGTCTACATTTATTTATGAGATACTTCTGGAACCTATTTCAAGGAACTCAAAGACAAAAGATAAAAACAAAACATTGACAACAGCAACAAAAAACAGGCAGTAGGAAAGCTATAAATTAATACTTATTATATTAATATCATCCCATTTTTCACAGCATCTTGGGGCATCTAGAGGGAGCCTCAAACAGATGGATAGAGAAAAGAAACATCTTCCATTTTAGCAGAGTCATCATGTCAGTTGGTGAATCAAGGGCCATGCCTGTTAATCTGCACCTCTGATTATGGTTTCATTTTAATTTAATGTCAATTAACTTGACAATTTAACTCTTACCTCCCTATCCAGGTACTTGACTTACTGACTTATACAACTCTTCCCCCCCCCCCCCCCGCCAAACTGAGGCATTATACCCATGGTCCTGTGCTTAGGGCATTTCAAGGAGTTCAGCTTTCCTAGCCCTTTTGTGGCTTTCCCATGTTCCCCCTGGCATTCATTTTACCAGTTTCCTGATGACTGCTAACAGCTCACAGTTGAGTTGCCCTCTGTGGAAAGGATCTGCTTCACCCAAGGTTATGTTCCCTCCCTGGAAATAGCCCATATTCACTGGCTGGTCACTGTGGAGGTACAAAAGCCTGCCACCTGCCCCTGTGAGGAGATTTGTGAAGGGCCATCGCAGATGCAGAACATCCCTTGGCTCTGGTTGAGGTCTCTGCTGTGACTCTATCTTGGTTCAGCATCTCCCTCTGCCCAGTCCTTATTCCCTCAGAGGGGTTGTTCCTAGGAGCAGACATTTCTTGCATGCGGATCTCCATCTCTGAGAATCTGTTTCCCAGAGGACTTAAATTAAGACACTTGATGTGAGAATTGGCTTAAGGGGACAGATTCTAAAATGAGAATTGGGATCTGGATCACTTATTGGCCAACCATTAACATTTTTTGTAGTGAAAATATAATGGTGATGGATTCTTTCAGATTTGTCTTTAACTATATTTTGCCCTCAATTTTGAAGATATTTACACTGGGTAAAGAATTTCAGATTGACATGTTTTTTCCTTACTGTTTTCTGACTTACATGGTTGTAATAAGAATATGCTATAATTTTAATATTCATTTCTCTGCATGTAATGTATATTTTTGAAGATACTTTTTTAAATGAACTTTCTAAAAATTAGTTTTAGATATACAGAATAGTTACAGATAGTACAGAGAGTTCCCGTACATACCTTATACACAGTTTCCCTTTATCATTAACATTACTCTGATACTTCTATCACAACTAATGAACCAATATTGTTTCATAATTATTAACTAAACTTCATACTTACTCAGATTTGATTACTTTTTCCCTAATGTTCCAGAATCTATCCATAATACTAATTTATGTACTGTCACCATGGTTCTTTAGCTTTCTCTGTATTGTAACAATTTCATAAACTTCCCTTGTTTTTAGTTATCTTAAGTAGTACTGGTTAGAACCTTTTGTAGAATGTCCCTCAATTTGGATTTGTCTGATGAGCTTATTATTTTTAGGCTGGAATTATGGGTTTTTGAGAGAAAGATAGCAGAAGTACTTGCCATTGTCACCACATCATACTAAGGTTATATGCTATGAACATGACTTATCCCTAATGATGTTAATCTTCATTGTTTGGCTGAAGTACTGTTTGCCTGTTTATCTAGTATAAAGCTACTCCCTCCCCTAATACTCTATTCTTTAGAAGCAAGTCACTAAGCATAGTCAATACTTAAGGCATAGATAATTAAATGCCACCCCCCTTGTGGGGGCATAAGCTATGTAAATTATTTGGAATTATTCTTTATAATCAATTTGTCTATTCTCCAATATTTATTTATTCAATCATTTATTTATATCAGTAGTAACTCATGGATATTTAATTTATACTTTCAGTTATAACCCAAAACTACATTATTTATTTTTTGGTTCAAATAATTCCAGCTTAGACCTTTGGAAGCTTTTTCAGCTTGGCTCCCATGTCCCTTCAGCACACATCTATTTTTTTAAATTCTTAAGACAGCCCTCAGATGATTTTTTGAACTTTTTATTTTTAATGGGGTTTATTGAGATTCTTGGGCCTTTGGGTATATGAATTTCATAGGGCTGCAATAACAAATTACTACAATCTGAGTGTCTTAAAAAAACAACAGAAATTTATTCTCTCTCAGTTATGAAGCTTAGAAATCCAGAATCAAGGTGTTGACAGGGCCCTGATCTCTCCAAAGGAGAAGAATTCTTTCTTGACTCTTCTAGGTTCTTGTGGTTGCCACAACATTTAGTGTTCTTTGACTTATACATGCATCACCCCAATATCTACCTCTATCTTCACATGGCCTTCCCACCTGTGTCAGTGTACAAATTTCCTTCTGCTTATAGGGACATAAATCATTGGCCTCATCCTAATCCAGTATGACGTCATCTTGATTACATCTGTAAAGACTTGATTTCCAAATTAGGTCACATTCATAGGTTCTGGGTAGACATGAGTTTGGGTGTGGGGGAATTGAACACTATTCAACCCAGTACAGTGGAATTTATAGTTTCCATCAAGTTTGGAAAATGGCCATTATTCTTCTAGTATTTTTTTTAACTCCCTTTTCCTCCCAAAGCGCCAATTATAGAAATGTTAGACTATTTGATATTCTCTCAGGTTACTGAATCTCTGTTGGTTTTTTTTGTCCTTTTGTACTATGTACTTCATTTTATTTTTTTCATCTTTCAATTAACTAATCTTTTCTTTTATACTGTCTGATCTACTTTTAATTCCAACCAGGTTTTTCTCCACATATATCAAATATCTATTATTTCATGATGTATATTTTTCATCGGCTTTCTTAAACACATTGAATATACTTCTAGTAGTTTTTTTTGAAAATCTTTATCTCCCAATTCCATCATCTCTGACCCTTAATGTCTATTTCTGTTATGTGATTTTTTTTTCTTCTGCTTTTCCTCCTTTGAAAAATAGATCATTCTTGGCTGGCCTCCAGATGTTGTGAATTTTTTATTGCTGTTCGCTAGATTTGGTTGTTTTATCTTAAATCATGTTGGATTTTATTCTGACTTGAAGTGAAGTTACTTGGGATCATTTGGAGCCTTCCAACTCTTTGTTTTGGATTTTGTTAGGGCAGATCCAGAGCAGCCTTAATTTAGAGCTAATGTAGCTTCAGCACTAAGACAATATTCTTCTGACTCTACTTGATGCCTGAATATTACAAGACCTTTCATTATGACTGATGGAAACACAAACTCTTTACAGCACCTATTTGAACTCCTAGAACTGTTCTCAAATTACATATCACCCAACACTTTAATATGTTTCATGCTTGACTTTTTTTTTTTACCACTTATTACTATCTCATAAACTACATACTTATCTAAATTTTATTATTATTTCTTTCTGTTTTAGGGGAAAGAATTTTATTTTGTTATTCACTGCTATTTAACTAGCTTCCATAAAAAGTTTGACTCATTATAGTCACTTGATAAAAATTTGCAATATTAGTGAATTAATCAATGGGTTATCTTTTAATTAGACATACTTTTTAAATTTCCATTTCTTCCAGTCCCTAATATCTAATTTAATAAATAACTATTGATAAATAGTGGTAATAGTATTACTCATGAGGCTTCTATCAAGTGTGATTATCCCAAGATGAGGACTTCTGATCATCATTATAGGTTGCAAATAGTACATTGCACAAAACTATATGGTGACATTCATGTCTGTGGCCATCTTAGATTAATATATTTATTATTCTAATTTTCCAACAGATGGCAATAAATATCTTGGAGACTAATTTTCCCATTTTTTAATAGTGGCAGGTCTGTTACCAATGAGGAAGCATTCCTATCTTATAAGACCCCCAAATTTCCCTTTCCATTTTGGTGGGTTTCAGGATATTATACTTCTGTATTCTGCCATAACTATTGTTGAAGAATGTTAAAGTAGGCTGAAGATTGTCCATTTATACTTCTGCTTTTGATTCTGTAGCTCGAAGAAGGATTCAATTATGTTGATTCTGTAACTAAAGAGTTCCAGAATACCACAGGGCAGGGCTTCCAAAAGACGTTTCCTTCCATATCCCCATGGAATATACTGTCTTCTTCACAAAGCTTCCTTTCCTATGGGGCTACCTTGCACAGACAGTGCCTGAAAATGACTCCATTAGCCGAGGGCAGAGGTTCAGTTTCCCTGTTTGGGGGATGGTTTACCAGAAAGATCAGGGACTTTGAGACCATATAGACCTAGTCTCAAATCTTGGATCTAACCTATGCTAGCAAATTATATCTCCCAATCCATTTATTTAATATCTCCAATGCTGTTTCTTCATCTGATAAATGAAGATAAGTGCCTCACAAAATTAAGACCTAAATGAAGTGACACAGAGAACATACAACTCTTGACAAGTGCACAGTAAATGCTATTTCCTATTCATCTTCCATTGTAAGTATCCATAAGCTAAATCAGCCATCAAGAAGTTGGTAAAGTCATAGAATTATACAGTATTTAAAAAAAATGGTCCCATGTTTTTGGTCCAGTGCGACTTCATTAGTGCTACAGTTTCCTCCATAGCATCCACACAGACTTGCATCCGGTCGTCTTAAGTTAAACACGCCAGTGATAGGAATGCCCCCTCCCTTCTAAGGGAGGTAACAACCAGAAAATTCTGGATGTGTAAGGAAGAGTCAACCACTGGTCCTGGCTCTTGCTTCCTGTGACCTTGTGGAACAATATTAATCCTTCATCTAAAAGATCCCTCCACATGTATGAATGAAGCTATTAGGTGAAGCTTTTGAGTCACCTCTTTAACACACAGGCCATTTATACTCCCCTAACCTGCACATGTAACATAATATTGATCCCTGTTACCATGGTGTTGGAACTCTCCAATCTGTCTTTGGGCTTCTGTCATAATTTCTGTATATTCAGTGCTGTCTTGTTATTAATTTATTGCCCCTTTATCAAATCTGATCTGTATCATTTCTTATTTCTTCAATCTCTGAAGTATTAATATTAACACACTTATAAATATTTGTATCTTGGCAACCTTTAATTTCTTTCTGTTTATTTTTTTTTAATATTTTATTTATTTATTTGACAGACAGAGATCACAAGTAGGCAGAGAGGCAGGCAGAGAGAGAGAGGCGGAAGCAGGCTCTCTGACGAGCAGAGAGCCCGATGCAGGGCTCAATCTCAGGACCTGGGGTCATGACCTGAGCCGAAGGCAGAGGCTTTAAACCACTGAGCCACCCTGCCCATAGGTTCTTATCTAAGAAAATAAGTAATCTCATTACCTAAGAAAATTTTAGGAACAATGCAAAAGCCAGTAACGGAGACCCTGCTAGTGATGATACTTCTTGATTATCTGTATCTTTTTTTTGGGGGGGGGGGCATCTGTATCATAACATGGAGTTCTATGTGTTCAATTTCAATAACCTCTCCCTGGCTGGTAACTATTTCCATGGGCATACCTGTGTGTTTGTATTGAAGCACAAACAGGCAAGAGGGAGGCACAGGTGTGTGCTAAGGAAAGACAGTTAGGCACCATGATTACTTTTGATTAAAGAGGAGCTTTCATATAGGACTGTCTCAGGATATTAATAAAACAGGAAACCAATGAATATACCTTTATCCTAAAAGCCTATAAATAGGCATTAGCATTAAAATAACTTCCTAAGTTGAGCTATGATTGTCATCAACATTTCTTCCAAGGATCCAACTAATATATTGTGGGTTAAATAACATTGACCTTTAATACTTTTTAATCCCATTGACTTTCCTCATTCTTGCTTCTGAGTTTACATTTTTAAGTGACATTTAAGGATGCATGTACTTAGCTACATTTAATTTTAAAAAAATATCAGGGGACAATTTTATAATAAAATAGCACCAAAAGTAAAAAATGAAAGGGAAAGGGTTTTAAAACTGAGTGACAGTATATGGTAGAGGGCTTCAGGGGTGGTAGGAGTAGTCTGAACATTAAAGACCCCTTGGGCTGTAAACAGAGAGCACAGCTGGATAGAGTGAATCGTAGTGACCTTGTGCATTCTGATTTGCCAACCTGAGCACAGTCTTTAGGAGCTGGAGTAGATTGATGTTCATCTGCTGTCTACCCTGGATCCAAACCACGGGACTAGTATCCATGCTCAGCCAGATGTAAGACACATCAGGACTTAGCTTTGTGCTCTGTTTCAGCGCAGTTTCACCCCAGACCTGCAAGTGTCTTGGAAACATTGCTTCATTCATCTCTACAACATTCCATTTGGGGAGTTAAGTTACAAATATTATGAGGCCTACTCTCCAGTTGAGAAAGCTGAATTACAGGAAGGTTAAGAGGCTTGCCTGAGGTCAGAAATTGGTAATAGAGATCAAGTGCAGACTGGAGGGGACCCAGCAATAGTTCCCAGGATACCTTGGCAGCGTCATTCTAAAATCCTTTCAGTCATTTCTCTCTGTTATTCCCCAGGGAAGCAGATTCACAAGTGTTAATAGAAAGTTTCTATGAGGCAATTGTATAGGTGGAATTCTTTCTCTAGGAGGCAGATACTATGCTGTTAACTTTAGACCCCTCTACATTTTCAAAGGCACAGAATTAATGACTGAATTAGTCCTAACACTGGATACACCTCACATTTAAAGTCACAGACAGCACCTTGCAATACAGACATCCACAGTTCAGAAGGGCTTCTTGAAGAAATATATTGCAATGCAAGAAAACTCTTGGGCTTTCCAAAGCTGCAGCCTAGATTAGTTTCTTTTCCTTCAAAGAGGAAACTTGAGAGGGAACGTTTAGAATACCTTCACAATCAGTCCTTTCTGTGAACAAGCTTTGGCTTGAGAAACTTCAAAATGTCCTCATTCTGGGGTTATCTTCATCTCCAAGTAAATTTCTAGAGCTTCATATACAGAGGTATGAGGCATTTTTGTGGTTTCTTATACTTTGGCTTTTATTACTAACTGAAATCAAATGGGTCCAAAAGAAGTGGAGGAAATTGGAAGGAAAATTAAAATTGAGTATTTACTCTAATAGGTGAGGCCCCTACCTCTGATGGTGGCCACACTTGCCTTACTGGGAAGTAGCAAGTTTAAGACTTTTGAATCTGTTTTCTAGGGTGAAGAGAAGATTAGAAATTATCCCCAGACTTCTGATCCAATAATTTACAATGAAGGTAGCACTATTTTCTGATATCTTTAACTTCTGATGTGAGCTAAGTTGTAGGTATATCTTTATAGCCACAATAGTTTTTCGGATAATATATAGCAAAGCATAAACTTCTTCCCAAGAGAAGAAATATTTTATTTCCCGAACCATTCAAGAATATACATTCTCTTTGAACATTTTGTTGCCTTGAATATTTGTAACTTTATGCATATAACAAGAAAATCAATAATAATTACTGTTTATTAAACAGCATATTGCCTAACTATACAAAGTATATGTGTATTTATGTATGCATTACACATATACACACATATAAAATCTTTTTTAATAATTCAACAACCTTTCATTGTAATTACCACTGCTTTTATTTCACCTATGAGGTAAAGGAGACTTAAAAAGACTCATGGTCTCACAATTCTATGTTGCTAACAAAAATTCTTTACATGAAAGCACAGAGTTAAATTAAAACAAACCAAAATAAGAAAGATGCAGGGTATTATCTATATATTCCTCCATACAATGAAATCTGGAGAAAGAAAAGTTCAAGGAAAGAAAACCATTATCTAATTGCACTATCAGAATAATTCTGTGTGGTGGGCTAAAGCTATTAGAACCAATTTTCTGATGAAGACTCTGAGACCCACAAGATTGCAAACTGTTGTCTGAGAAATGTTTAATATCAACCAGGTGTTCTGTAGCATCTCATTCTGACCATAGGCCCTAAAATCAGGTTAGAGTTTTCTTAGAATGTGCCATTTGGGGGCACCTGGGTGGCTCAGTGGGTTAAAGCCTCTGCCTTTGGCTCAGGTCATGATTCCAGGGTCCTGGGATCAAGCCCCAAATCGGGCCCTCTTCTCAGCAGGAGCCTGCTTCCCCCCGCCCCCTCTCTGCCTGCCTCTCTGCCTCCTTGTGATCTCTGTCAAGAAAAAAAAAAAAAAAAGAATATGCCGTTTGTACTCCAAGGATAAGATGATATAAAACTATCCAACTTGATTTATACAAGTGGTGGGTCTAGGAGGTACAGAAATATCCATGAAAATCCGAGCAATAGAATCATAGTTGATGGGTTAAAAGCGTCAAACATGCAGATTGTAGCAGTTAAACTATGCAGAGGTCAGGAAACATTTTCTGCATCCTCAGTCCTCAGGGTTTCAGAAATTTGGGTTTTTTTTTTTTGTTTTTAATTTGGGGTTTAGATGACTCAAGGCAAAATTAGCTACAAATCCCATTACAAATTTGGTGTCAGCTTTCACTGAAACACTCTATTTCCTTTATAGGCTAGTTTGTCTCCCCTGTGTCTACTCACCTGTAGATGGGATGATGGAGCTGCTGAATATCTTTCTATATAATAAGTAAGTAGGTAGGTAGGTAGACAGGTAGATAGGTAAGGTAATTAAATAGGTGATAGGTAGGTAGGTAGATAGATGGATAGATTGATCACAGTTCTGGATCTGATACTGAGTTGCTTTAACATTGATTTTTCTACCCTGATAGACTCTTTAACAGCTAATGCTTTTTCTTATTCTACTCATTGGATCTCTCACAGCAAGCCTTCCATAGCAAGAGGGTTTCAGAAATCCCTATTTACCACCATTGTATTATCTACATTTCACCTGGCTTCTCCACTCAAATGCAGTTTTAGGCCAAGAGCCCAGCAGTGTTATTCTTTTAATTTTATTTTATGCCCACAGAGCTGAAACATTTGAAGTGCAAGCGTGGGGCTGTATACTTTTCAATTAGATGTTGGCACATGCAAACACTCACAGACACTAACTGGCACAGACCAACTACCATTCACTTAACTTAATGGATACTCTAATGGCATGGCCAATGGTAGAGCAATTGCGGAGCCTTGAGAAATCTAGAAGCGGTGGAAATTATAGTCCACAGCATAACAAGAAGTCCCTTATAGAGGTTTTGCACAATTAGCTTATTTCAGAAATGAAAAACACCCATTGGATTAATCTGCCAAATCTTGTCAGGACAATGATACCAATTGCCTTTTGTAACTATTTACTTATTTCTCTGTTTCCTTAAGTATAGGAAACAAAGTATTGCTCCTTACATTTTTACTGATGCCTTTTTACTTGAAAAAGCACAGGACAGGGAGTCCTCCTCCATTCTTTCCCTGTTGAACCCTGTGAATTTTCAAAGTTCAAGTCCTTGTTTTCACAGTTAGTTTCTCATTAAATATTCTGGGTCTGTGTTTGGATTGAGATTTCTTTGAGGCTTATAACCACAAATCAAAATTTTATCTATTAGCATTATTATTTGCAAATTTCTAGTAGTCATTTTTATAGTCTACAACTATGGGTGTTATTGTTCCCTATCCATTTTATAATTTCAACTAAATCGAGCAATGAAAATTTTATAGTGCATCCCTAATTGTGCACCAGACTGGAACTGTTCATACAAATTCCAAGCAATTAGAAGGCTTTCTGGGAAACATTGGCAGCAAACACTGGATTAAATGTTTATAACAGCAAGCCAGATGGGAAACAGAGATAAGGAAAATCTCATGGAAACTTTTTTTTTTTTCCCCAAACCAAAACACTTTTAAATTAACCTGGCCAAGAGAAAGCATTTTCACATTGTTGACCAATAAATAGCTTTTGGTCAGTTAAATTGTGGGAATAATTTTACACGGACATAACTCTTTGTGTCAACTGTGATTGATGTTACAAACAGATACTAAATAGACAAAGTTGATGACTGAGACTCCAGTGATGTTAGTTCAGATTTAAACAGTGGACACTTTAAATTTTTTTTTAAAAAAGTGATTCTTTTTATATTGAAGGTAGAAAAAATCACATGGAAATATTTAGCTGTACTTGAAAATGTTTGACATGGAGACTGCGGTGCATATATAGTCAACTTACTCATGCTAAAAATATTTTTATTGCTTGAGAACTCAGAGTGAAGATTGCCTTTTTTTTTTTTTAAGATTTTATTTATTTATTTGGCAGAGAGAGAGAGACAGTGAGAGAGGGAATACAGGGAAGGGAAATGGGAGAGGTAGAAACAGGCTTTCTGCCGAGCAGGGAGCCTGATGTGGGGCTCAATCCCAGGACCCTGGGATCATGACCTGAGTCGAAGGCAGATGCTTAACAACTGAGCCACCCAGGCGCCCTGAAGACTGCCATTTTTGTGGATAAATCTATCTTAATGGAGTTGGGCAATAAGCTACTCCCACCAACTTGAACTCATGCTTGCTTCTTCTGATTTGACTAAAATGTGAAAGTTACAAAGGTAGATTTGTAGGGAAACTAATAACACTAAAGTTTCAAGTCCCCTCACTTGTATGGTACCTTCCCTGGAATGACTCCTAACAATATGTTCACATGCTCATACATTTTTTGAAGTTTGTGAGGGAAGATATTTTAAATATGATTGGTTAAGACTACTCTGTCTTTCCATTGTGATTTTCCCTCCATCACACTTCCTTTTTATTAGGTAGCATTAGAGTGGCCATGAGCATTCCTAGATTATGGCTATTATTCCTAGTGTTAAATTTAGGAGACATTTATTGGGTTTAGTCCTATATATTTATGTGAGATGCAGTCAATTCCATGTAGTTAAGTTAGTGCTACTTAGAAGCTTATAGATGGCTTCTGGGAATAGTTTACTACCCACTATGCCTAGCCACTTGTTATGGAAATATGAGGGTACAGGCCAGAAGCACTATTAATAGGTGCTACCTCACCTGATATGCTTAGTGGAGAAGAAATAAGGTTTAAAATGCATATAGCAAGGAGCTGGTTTATAGAACACTTTTTTAGTCAACAAATAAGTAAATTCATACTTAAAACAGGAGTACAATGACTTTTTAAGAACTCCAGGTTGTATTTTCTAGAAATTGGAAAAGGAATACAAACATAAAGAAGCTGCAAACATTTATTCAGAAAGTTGTGAGGCTCAAAGACAACTTTTTACTGCTAGCTGGGAAGATGTTTTAGAGTATTTAAGTGAAACACATGAGAAATTATGGATTTCTGATTTGGACATACATATGTGAAGATGTTTTCTTTTGTAAACTTTAGTTCTATTATCAAAGATATTAAGAAAATATTAAATATAAATTAATGCAATATGAAATATAAGGGATAAAGATGAAAAGTATAATCAATAGAAATTATTCTTAAGAGAATTTAACAAATATTTTTATATCATACTGAAAATAACTTGTTAAGTGGAAGCAAAACATTTTAAATAGAAGACATATCAGGCCCTGGGTTTGTTGTGAATCCAATAATGAAAAAAATGAATTTTATGAATGTGTTTGGAAAACCACTTAAACTTCCTGATAAATTAGTTAGCTTTTGCTGTATAACAAACTTTCCCTAAACTGAATGGCCTTTCTATATCATATGGGCCAAATGAGGCCCATGACTTCTTTTTTGTTGTTGTTGTTTTGGGTTTTGTTTTTGTTGTTGTTTTGTTTTTTAAAGAGGAAGATGAAATGCAACAGAGACTTTCAAGTGGTCCACAAATCCTAAAATATTTACTACCTGGCTCTTTACAGAAAAAAGCCTGCCAAGCTCTGGCTTAAAACAATTTATTTTGCTCCCTATTCACTACATTAGTGATTTGGGCTGGACTCAGTTGGGCAGTCCTGCTACTGCTCTGGGCTGACCTCATTTATTGTTTTACAGTATCCAATAGGTCCCCTAAAGCAGAGTGATCTGGCATTTCCTCCCTTCCAGGTTTGCAGTTGGCTGGCAGTCAACTGGGATGATGGGTCCATGGCCTCTCATTATTTAGCAGACAAGTCAGGGCTTGTTCTTATGGTGGTAGTTGCACTGTTTCCAACAACAGCAAGCAGAGACAAGCCCAAATCCAAATACTGGTTTGCATCATGTTTGGTAATGTTCCAATAAAGTAAGTCACATGGCTAACTCTAGAGTTATGGTCAGGTAGTAGGGTCGGTGGGGACCATATAATATATAATATAATATAATGTATTATATTATATTATATATTTTTAACCCGGGGGTACAGGTCTGTGAATCACCAGGTTTACACACTTCACAGCACTCACCATAGCACATACACCCTCCCCAATGTCCATAACCCCACCCCCCTTCTCCCAACCTAAGAGTCACTTATGGTTTGTGATGAAGAAAAGGGAAAAACATTTGGGGTTACCTTGGCTCAGTAGGTAGAACATGAGACTCTTAATCTCAGGGTTGGGAGTTCAAGCTCCACCTTGGGCATGGAGCCTATTTATAAAAAAAGAAAAAAGATAGCCATCTTTACAATTGTCCATACTTGATTTGACATAAAATAATGACAATAACAAAGATAATGTACAACTAATAATATTCCATTACTATGAGGATATTGATGGCAAACTCTTAAATAAGCATTTAAGAGTTTTTTTCTTAATTTAATACTTCAATAAGTATTTAAGATTAGTAGCTACAAAGGAAAGTTTAAAAGCTGTGAAATATTTTTGTTCATATATGAAAGAAATCTGTTAGATATTTTCTCTAACTGACAGTAATCCTCAAATTTTACATGGAATTATCAGTACAAATTATGAACTTGAATGAATATTTGCTAAACTATCAATAATAAAAACCCCTGATTAATGACACTTAGTAGAAATTCAATGATCGTTATACTCTTTTTTTTTAAAGATGACAAAATCATTGTCATATGAGTATGAAAAGTATAATCAGCCAAAAAATGTAGGAGAGACATATTATGGAAGAGAAACAGGCATTTCACATAAAAGCATATTTTTTTCTGGATTTGTGAGGGGGGATGGTATTTTTAACTTTTTATTCTCATGAACATAGAAGCAAAAATCCTCAAGAAAATATTAGCAAACAAAATCCAACAATATGTTAAAATATTATACACAACAGTCAAGTGGGGTTTATTCCCAGGATGCAGTGGTGGTTCAATATTTGTAAAACAATCAACATGATATGTCACATCAATAAAAGAAAGGATAAAAGCCATATGATCATTTCAAGAGATGCAGAAAAAGCATTTGATAAAGTACAATATCCATTCATGATAAAAATCCTCTGCAAAGTAGGTCTAGAAGGAATATACCTCAACATAATGAAGGCCTTATATGAATAATCCACAGCCAACATCATACTCAATGGTGAAAAAATGAGAGCTTTTCCCCTAAGGTCAGGAACAAGACAAGGATGTCCATTCTCACCCTTATTATTTAACATAGTCCTGGAAGTCTTAGCCACAAGCAATTAGACAACATAAAGAAATAAAAGTCATCCATATTGATAAAAAGAAGTGAAATTCTATTTGCAGATGACATGGTAGGGTATGTAGAAAATCCTAGAGACTCCACCAAAAAACTACTAAAATTGGTAAATGAATTCAGTAAAGTCTCAGGATACAAAATCAATATACTGAAATCTATTGCATTCCTATAAACTAATAATGAAACAGCAGAAAGTGAATACTCTGAAAAACTATAAAACACTGATGAAAAAGATTCAAGAAAATAGAAAAAATGGAACAACATCCCATGCTTATGGGTTGGAAGTACAAATAGTGTTAAAATGTCTATACTACATAGCAATCTGCAAACTGAAAGCAATTCCTATCAAAATGCAATCAGCATTTTTCACAGAACTAGAATAAACAATCCTGAAATTTGTATGGAACCACAAGAGACCTCAAATAGCCAAGGAAATCTTGAAAAACTAAAACAAAACTAGAGGTTTCACAATTCTAGATGTCAAATTATATTATAAAGTGGTAGTAATTAAAACAATATGGTATTGGCATAAAAACAGACACATAGATTAATGGAACAGAACGGAAAACCTAGAAATATACCCACAATTATATGGTCAATTAATCTTCCACAAAGGAGAAATGAACATACAATGGGAAAATACAGTCTTCAACAAATGGTGTTGGCAAAACTGGGCCACCACACACAAAAGAATGAAACTGAACCGATTTCTTTCACCATACAAAAATAAACTCAAATGGATTAGAAACCTGAAATCATAACCTAAAGAGAGTATAGGCAGTAATCTCTCTGACATTGTCCATAGCTATTTTTCTAGATAAGGCTCCTGATGCAAGGGAAATAAAAGCAAAAGTAAGCTATCAGGACTATGTCAAAATAAAAATTTCTGCACAGTGAAGGAAATTGTCAATAAAACTAAAAGAAACCTACTAAATGGGAGAGAATATTTGCAAATGACATATCTGTAAAGGGTTAGTATCCAAAATAGATGATGAACTGATACAACTCAGCACCCAAAAAACAAATAATCTATTTAAAAATGGGCAGAAGACATGAACAGACATTTTCCCAAAGAAGACATACAGATGGCCAACAAACACAAGACGCTCAATATCTCTTATCATTCATGGAAATGGAAATCAAAAGTACAATGAGATAGCACCACACACCTGTCAGAATGGCTAAAATAAAAACACAGGAAACAAGTGTTGGTGAGGATGTGGAGAAAAAGGAACACTTGTGTATATATACCACATCTTCTTGATCCATTCATCTGTTGATGGACATCTAGGTTCTTTCCATAGTTCGGCTATTGTGGACATTGCTGCTATAAACATTCGGGTGCATGTGCCCCTTTGGATCACTATACACAATGGAATACTATGCAGCCATCAAAAGAAATGAAATCCTGCCATTTGCAACAACGTGGATGGAACTAGAGCGTATCATGCTTAGCGAAATAAGTCAAGCAGAGAAAGACAACTATCATATGATCTCCCTGATATGAGGAAGTGGTGATACAACATGGAGGCTTAAGTGGGTAGAAGAAGAATAAATGAAACAAGATGGGATTGGGAGGGAGACAAACCATAAGTGACTCTTAATCTCACAAAACAAACTGAGGGTTGCCGGGGGCAGGGGGTTTGGGAGAAGGGGGTGGGATTATGGACATTGGGGAGGGTATGTGATTTGGTGAGTGCTGTGAAGTGTGTAAACCTGGTGATTCACAGACCTGTACCCCTGGGGATAAAAATATATGTTTATCAAAAATAAAAAATTAAAAAAAAAAAAAAAAGGAACACTTGTGCTCTGTTGGTGGGAATGCAAACTAGTGCAGCCACTGAGGAAAACAGTATGGAAGTTCTCAAAAAATTAAGAATAGAATTATCATATGATCTGGGAATTGCAGTACGGTGTATTTACCCCCAAAATGCAAAAACACTAATTCAAAGGGTGCATGCACCCCTGTGTTTATTGCAGCATTATTTACAATAGCCAAAGTATGGAAGCAGCCCAAGCATCCATTAATAGATGAATGGATAAAGAAGTGAGATGATAGGTGATAGATAGATAGATAATGGAATATTATTCAGTTGTAAAAAAGAATGAAATCTTGCCATTTGCAATGACATGGGTGGAGCTAGACAGTATAACATTAAGTGAAATAAGCTAGTCAGAGAAAGACAAATATCATATTATATCACTCATATGTGGAATTGAAGAAACAAAACAATTGAGGAAAGGAAAAAGAAAGAGACAAACCAAAAAACAGACTCTTCACTATAGAGAACAAAATGATGGTTACTAGAGTGGAGGTGGGTAGGAGGGTGTGGATTAAAAATACACATCATGATGAAATAAAATAAAAATTTTGTGATTTGTTATATTTTCTTATTCTAAAACGTACTTCCATGTCTAATTTTAAATATATACTTTTAAAAAATTCTTTTCCTTCTATAGACTTTCCAAAATGTTCTAGATTTCAGGCCCCATAAAACCTGAATCCACCTAGGGAAGGACCAGTAAGTGTTCCTGCTCTGGAGAATTAGGCCTGGGTGGGAGAGCAGCTAGTACAAAGAAACAAGAAAGGAGAGAGTTCCAGCTTTTTTTTCTTTGGGAGGGGGGTGGTTTGTAATCCTGAATCTTTTTGTCAGCTTCAATTTTTATTTGAAAGCCTTTAATAATCCTTTCTGCTCATAATAAAATGCAATCTATCGACTGCAGGGTGATAAAAACCCCATAGTTTTAAGACTGCTAAGCTGCTATATTAAATACCCGCCCTCTTTGTTACTCCCATTCTTACTTGTCTGGCAACTTTCCCCCTTCTTGAGAGGGTGTTTGACTGACACCAGAAGGGGTTTTCATTTAGGAAATGGAGGGAAAAGCCTCTGAGAGATCAAGTAATTTGCCCATGGACATACAGTTCATTGAGGAAGCTAGACTTGTAAACAATGTGTATCTGTGGCCAAGGATTATTCTTTTCCCATCTGTCTTTCTTGGCTTTCAACCTCCCAGTGCCTCTCTAAATTGATGAGAAATACACCTTCTATAGAAACTGAGACTTTATTATATGCTAATTATCATCCACTACATATCTTCTGTATGCATAGTCCTATATTAAGTGCCAGAAATCCTGGGGAAACAGAGACAATAAAAAATAGATATACTAGGAGGTAGCACATGTTAAGTGTCTAGTAAGTGATATATAATTTGTCATATGTGAAAATTCAGGTAGATGGCCTTGAAAGGAATATATGGTATACAAGTAGCTAAAGAGGCACTGGTGGGGTCAACTGAGAAAGGAAGGAGGAACAGTGACTGGCGTTATTTATTTAATAAATTACATGAGACCTCTCATAAACATAGAATTGCAGATCCTAAAAGGTCTTTTAGAAATCATCTAGTACAAATCTTCACCATTTACATCAGAGATATTTGGTTTTCTTTTTTTTTAAGCTTTTATATATTTATATATTTCAGAGAGAGAAAGAGCACACTCATGAGTGGAGGGAGGGGCAGAGGGAATAGGATAAGCAAAGTCCTCTCTGAGTAGGGAGATGAATGTGGGGCTTGATCCCAGGACCCTGAGATCATGACCTGAGCTGAAGGCAGCTGCATAACGAGTGAGCCACTCAGGTGCCCTGGTACTTGATTTTCTACAACTCTACTAACCTAACCAACTTGCCCAGAATTGTCAACCATAGAGCCAGGGCATTTAATCATGTTTTTTCAGCATTCACTTGGCTGAATTACCAAGACCAAACACGATATTACCTGAAGTCAATAGGTGTTCTCTAAAGCCATCTCTAGATTAATTCAGATCCTTAAAGTTACTTGTTATTTACAATAGTGTGCCCTGATATTTTTCAGATTTTATTCCAAGGTTGAAGTCTCTGATCTTTATTCTTCATTTCTACTTTACTGTTTACTTTCATTTTCCCTTTGTATTGTGAGCATCCTCACAATACAAGACAAAGTAATTGAATGCAGAAAATAGTTCTTATAGTCATGAATTGGATTTCTTCCCATTCCAAGTTTGAGGGCATTTTATCAAGAAAGATAGGTAATAAGTCTTTTTTTTTTTTGTCCTTTTTTATTTAGGTATAGTCTTTGATAAAAGCAGTTGAATTTTGTGTATCTTATCTTTGTTCTAAGTGTCAAGCATTTGTTAAAAACTTCATATACATTTGATAATATGAATTATAGGATCTCCAGCCAGTGACTGCACACTTCCCTTATAGCTTCTAGTTATCATTATCCTTATTGCTAAATGACTAGTTTTTAATCCTGGCTGGAGAGAACCAAGACTGAGGTAAGCTATTTCCAAATGGTTCTTAATGCACTAGGAAAAAAGTAATATTAATAGATTAAGCATGTTTAACAATGCAATTTTTTGTCTTTTAAAAAATTATCTCAAGTAATCATTCTAAAAACTCAAAGTAATAGCTATTACTACTTTTTATAGTTGAAGAAATTAAGGTACAAAGATACCAAATCATGAGTTCAAGGTTACAGTAAGAGCAGAACTAGGATTAAGCACTGATGCTAACCTGGGTCCCATGACTCTTTCCTCTCACTATGCCATCCATCTTTCTCAAATAAGTATCACCATCCTAATACCCTCTTCCACATCTACTCCAGATACAAAGACTTAGTATTCTTGGTTTCCAATATTGTTCAGTATTTTTTGTTATTCAGTGAAATGGTCCCATACTTCTTTATAATCACTAGACAAGACCACCACACAAAGTCATTCTACATAAAAATATTTTTGAGAAATCTTTAAATCAAACTAAACATTTTCCCAACACCAGAGGGACAAAATAGGCAAGAGTTGTTCCACAATTCCTACAACCATTTTCTTTGATCATGAAATCCGTGTACTTGGGATCAAAGAGTAAATGCTTGTAGATTGAAGACACAGCCCATAATTTTAATGATTAAAATGTGTCCAAAAAGCTGAACCTAATTATTAATATATTGTATTTATTATCTTCTTGGTTAACATGCCCAGAAGCTAATGCCACAGTGGTGAGTCAAAGATACCACACAACAATTTACTTTATATTTCTAGATAAAATAACAAAATTACACTTACTACAAACACTACATCACTTTAACCTTCGGTTTCTTCCCACATCTTGTCTTCCCAGGGTCTTTATGTCATCTGACATGAGTGCGGGGCCTCCGAGAAGAAAGCCCACAGCAAGGGTACAGAAGCTGTGAGGAAATCTGGATAAGCAGCTAAGCAGGCTATTATTTGGCCTAATTACAAAGTCCTCTTCCTACACTTTAGAATCCAGAGGTTTCAGAAACAAAATTAAAATGGTGCCACAACCAAGTCATAGATGCAAGTCCAAATGCTTATAATTGCTCCATCACCCCTATGAGAGGTTCTGATTAAAATAAGTCACATTGACCTTAGATGACATGGCCTTAGGGGCAATTATTCCCCAAGGGACTTAATTAAATGCAATTAGACCAGTGAGAGTGTATTTAACAAGGCCCCTTGCAATACCTATGTTTCCAATTTATCTTTCCAGCAACTTTCACTAATGATTTGATTCATTAAACATCCGTCAATGGATAATGATTGAATACTCACCTCTGCAAGGTGACAGTAGGATACCTGCATCCCATGATTCAGAAATTAGAGAGAAAAGACAGACACATGACAAATTAAACAGTGTTGCCCGGATTTATCTGGTAATTGTGTCCTAGATGTATGGAAAATAGTAGGAACTGATACAGGCCTGTATTAGGCCACTATTAATTATAACAAGAGTCTTGCAATGATTTCTGGCAATAATATGAGAAGCCACAAGCATTGTGCAAGTGATTCTGGACAAGGGAGGCACAATGTCAAATATGACTTCCTGGGTTAAAGCATGGGTGTCAGGAGGCAGCAGGCAGTAGTGGTCATCAGAGATGGGAATCAGAGAGGACCCTGAGAGGAAAAAGGAGGGGTCCAAGGTTAGAGAGTCCTGAGAAGGTTCAGGAGTGCACAGTCAGGGATGAGACAGGGTCTAGATAGTCAGAAACTGAGGTGAACCTGGGCATTTTAGATCTGAGCAAGGAATGAGTTTAGAATGAGCAGACTTCTGGGGCCCCAGAAGACTCAGACCCTGAAGGGAAAGGGGCAGCCTACCCAGACCAGGAAATCTGGAATAAACCGTGGTATTATAACCCAGACCACAGCCTTGGCAGCAGCAAACAGAATCTGGCAAGGGATTCCAGTCAGGTGTGGATACAGAGCATTAACAAAGCACTGACACTACTAACTGGAGCCCCTGGTTTTCTTAGGGTGTCTGCAAGAAAAGAAAGAAAAGAAACAAGTGAAAATTAAATTTTAAAAAATATATAGATGTAATCATCACAGAAAAGAAAAAAGCAATGTAGGATTCCTTACGTAATAATTTTAATTTATGGGGACATGGAATGTGCATGAAAGTAGAACATCAAGTTGTCAGTGAGGCTAATTATATTTCTCTGGTTCGCCTGAAAACTGAGGAAACTTTTGCTCCAACCAGGAAGCTGCTGAGATGTTTCCTTGTTTGTTAGTTAGGCACTGTCTTACCCCAGAACTGCAGTAGAGATAAGGTCATGTGCAACTCCTAGTTACAGAGAGCAGTATGGAAAGGGAGTTCACCCGTATCTGATTTAGTGCTAGATGAAGAAAACAGGTGTGTGGGGGGGACGTGTTAATATTAGGAGAATCAGTTGGTTTCCAGGAGAAATGATAAGTTGTGCAGACGTGGAACAAGACATTGAAGGAAAAGTCTCTACTAGCCAGCTGAAAGACTAGGGCTGAAGTATAGACTTTGGAGTCATACAGAGAGCTGATAAATGAAGGTGAGTAGGGAAGGCATTGTTACGTCTCAACATCATCATCTGTTATTTATATGAAATTCTTCCTGTTACCTCCATTTTTAAGGGGCTGGCTCATTTTACATAAGCAAGAGTATGCCTAGTGTTGTAGAATTTGACCCCAGTTGGACATGATCTTAATTAGACGGACAGCAGTGGAAGTTTGTGAACTGTGAACATCCGAAGGTGCAGTTTAAAAGATACCTGCTGCACAGAGGTGACAGAGCAGAGCCTAAGGGCTGGCTGGTCATCAGCAACCATTGGGCAGATGCTTAAGAAAATAGGGTTTATACCTCCATTAGTCACTTGAATTAAGACTGGCTCATTTCAGCACTTGAAAAATCATGGGAGATATGCTAAAAATATTCTCTCTTGAGTTTTCAGTTATTTTCTGGTTGCTATCATGACGTCATTATCCTGGCCCTTCACATGGCATCCTGGAACTTCTGCTTCTATTCCAACCTAAACATCAAAGCCAAAAGCAAAATAAAAAGTAAAATAAACCCAAACAAAAATATTCTGTGGGGGAAATTACTTTTGAATAAAGGTTTTATTGGTTTATAAAACATCTGAATTTAGAATACAGTGGCCAAACACTTCAGGTACTCATTTTCTCACTGAGCCAGCTTTAGTGCCATTAACTATGGGTGAATGTTGGGGTGGGTATGACACCCTATATGCAGAAACAGGTCTGGGTCCATTGGCTTGGTGATAGCAAGAACAAGTGTGTTCCATGCCAACTCTGTTGAAATGCACCCAATATTGGAACAATAATTTAATGTAAGCAGCCAAACATGGACTTAGTCCAACCCCAAATGTCCTACTAAAACTGTGTGATGGCTCATAAAGATAGCTCTGTCTCTAGGAATTTTATGGACTAAAACAGTGTGTTGTAGTGATAAATAGCATCCCCAATACTTCCATTAAAAGCTATGTCTGTATTGCTTTGGACCACCATGCAGCAGAGAAACGTCCAGCAGAAGGAGTTAAGAATAAAGCCTGCACTCTCCTTTTCTTTCTTATGCTGCACATATGACTTCATTTTTTCCCCTAATCTTCAAACTGGAAAAAAGAAAATTCTATATAATCAAATGAAGGAATATTAAGGCGCTCCATTGTTTTAAGAAGGCATCTTCCACTCCGTCACTAATGTCCCTTCTGTGACAATCCATGATCCTGGATATGTTTCTTTTGGAATTATACCCACATATCTCTTAAACATCTTTAAATTTAAATTCAAATAATGAGAATTATGTGTTACATTGGGTTTCCCTTTTTGTACTAGATTCTGAGGAGCTCAGAGTGAAAATCAGTGCGGACTTTCTTATCCCAAGCACTTAAATACAATGATTTTCTGCCTTCTTTATCAGAATCCACCCTCTTTTTAAAAATCTCTATTGTAAGTATAGTTTGGCACGTTTTTTAATTTCTCAATATTTTGGAGGGGGTGTAATTTTTATGGGGGTATAAAGTTGAAGAATAGAAAGAAATAGAATTAGTTCTTTATTACCCATGCTTTGCATGGTCGTTATGACCAAGATATTTTTTCCAACACAGTGTGGCTTTGTTGAGTGGATAAAATTAATGCACATCATACTATCTTGCCACTGAGCTTCCTATGGGATCTTGTTTATTTCACTCCAAGTACAAAGGGTAGATTTAAGATGGAAAGATAGAAAAAGATGAGGTAAAGGGGGAGGAACAAGGGAAGAATACATAGTTTCTTGAACAAGTGAGTGAGAATAAAGGTGTTTTTGAGTAATTTTTATAAAATACTTTGACATTCTTTTTCTCTCTGAAATTGTACATACTTTCCCATCATTAGCATGAGTTATTGAGAGGTTATTATAATGGCAGTGCTTTATATGACATCAACAGAAGGAACGAGTACATGTAAACTTTTCATCATATGGTAGACCCATTGAGATAAATGCCAGAATTTTCCTGTAGGACGTATTAAATGTATTTTGATTTTATATTTGGTCTTAGATACTGAAATATTTTACTCTTACCCAAATCCTTTTGACCTTGGCAATTTGGGAACCAATATAATGTGTTTTGTGCTATGTTAAGATATCATCAACTATGAGATTTACAACTGCTAATGAAATTATAGGGTACTCAACAAAATGAACTTCTGGACTGGGCTTTAACTGATGGTTTAGGATGGGAATTTATAAGAGAAATTGTGAATGAATTCATTCAATGAGAGAAAGAAATACCAAAATATGCTATTTCTTCTGGATTCCTGAAGACTAAAATCTTATTTATATTCTCAACAGGGTTAAAAAAAACCCATATTCTTTGGCTGAAATTAGAAGTGGAAATTGTAGATGTATTAGGATTATTTAATGAGATCTCTTGCATAAAATGAACAAGGTGATAGTCAAAAAACTAATTTTTCATTTTGAAATATGTGCACACTAGGGATGCCTGGGTGGCTCAGTTGATTAAGTCTCTGCCTTTGGCTCAGGTCATGATCCCAGAGTCCTGGGATCAAGTCCTGCATCAGGTTTCTGTCTTGATGGGGAGCCTGCTTTACCCTCTGCCTGCTGCTCTCTCTGCTTGTGCTCTCTCTCTTTTTTGGACAAATAAATAGATAAATAAATAAAATCTTTAAAAAAAATACATACATACACACACACACACACACACACATATACATACACACACCACATGCTAAGGAATAACAAGGTACCCACCTCCTTAATAGCAACTTCTATTTTTTATTAGACTGATAGGAAAATTCAGTGGGAAAAGATGATAGGATATTGGTGCTTATACCAATAATTGCATTCCTTCTTCAATGAGAATTTCTTCATCTTTTCATTGCTAGAACACGGTAGTCCCCCCTGAGGCCTAACACACAGTATGTCTACATTGGGCTACAGGATCTCTTCATTCTGACTAAATTAACCTTTCAAATTTGTCAAATAAACAGGCTCTGTTTCTGTTAATTGGCCATTTTATTGAGTAAACTGATTGACTTGAGCATTCATTTCAGGTCACTTAAAAATGTATACCTGCACTGGGTGTGGTGAAAAAATAATGAATACTGTTTTTCTGAAAATAAATAAATTTAATTAAAAAATGTATACCTGCAGTATACATGATGTCTGTAGATTCAAAAGGTCTTATTGAAATCTAACGCTTGAAAACAAAAATGGCCATCTTTAAGTAGCATAGGAAACTGATACAAAGCCAATTCATTTTTTAAATTTCTTTTTAATTCACTTACTCAGCAGAAACTTTTTGAATAGTAATGGGAGAAACTATGAATCAGTCAGACCTATTATTTCTTTTGTCCCTGGAGCTTATGGCTAGAGATAGTGTTCTCGGTGCAAAGCTAGGAGTTAGTGCAGCGTTACATGGGAGGACATGGACAGGACATCTAACCCTGCTGGAGGTGGGGTGGGAGCAGAGAACAGACTAGACTTCCCGGAGGAAATGACCAAAGCTGGAAGGTGTGATGGGGAGACTGATGCAATAAGAAGCAAGAAATACATGACCTATTTTTCACTATATCAAAAGAAAAGAAGAAA
>NC_081565.1:69216960-69263550 GCF_022355385.1 Mustela nigripes | reverse complement strand
TTTTTGTCTTTGAACAATGGATTGAAAGAAAGATACTTTATGAAATGCAAAGCAAATGAAAATTTCTTGATCAAATTCACCAGTTTTTATTTTTCCTTTTAGAAGTCAAATATATAAAATACTGCTGAAGAGCTTTGGACCATATTTTCAAGGAGATCAAATTATGGAAACATTTGTTTAGAACTCATTTTTAGAAAGGTTAAAAAGAATTTGGCTCCATCAAGGGTTTGAGAGGGATGGAATAAAGTCACCTTCATTCATTTAGAAAAATATAATCAAAGCTGGTCAAACAATAATAGGATGAAGATCCAAAATCCACCAATTTTAAAAGGTAATAGTATGCCTAAAATCATTCTCCAGGTTTACTATGAGTGCAGTGAGGGGTATAATTATGAATTATTAGTAGCTGGTTAAATACCAACAATGCTGATAAGAATTATAATGCTAGAAAGCTACTATGGCTTGTGTTTGCTCTAAAAAAAAGAGAAGTGTTAGCAAATCCAAATAAGGAACTGTCGTTCCAATGCACTCATTTTTTTCTTAAATTATGGAAGCCATTTTGATCCAGTCTTAAAATTCTAAAAATTGGAATTTACTTTTGGAAATAATAATTCATGTGGTCTACATGCAATGGGCAAGATCAGTTCCAAAAGCAACTTCTTAAAACAGACTTCTTGGGGCACCTGGGCAACTCAGTTGGTTAAGCATTTGACTCTTGATTTCAACTCAGGTCATGACCTCAGAGTCATAGAATTGAGCCCCATGTTGGGCTGCATGCTCAGTGTGGAGTCTACTTGTCCCTCTCCCTCTGCTCCTCCCCCTTCTCTTCCTCTCTCTCTTTCTCTCTTTCTATATTTTTCTCTTTTAAGTTAATAGATGGAGAGATAGATAATAGAGTTGCAGACTTCTCAAATGATATCAGCAAAATGGAATTTTCAAGCTGTTATTCCCTGACAATAATATTGGGGGGAAAAAAAAAAAGAAAGAAAGAAGGCGGGGGGAGAGAAAAAAGGCAGAAATATTTGAACTAACCTTATCAGAACTGTGAAAAACAAAGACTTATAGCTACCAAGCCAATACTATCAAAAAAAGAAAAGTAAAGAAAAAAAGAAAAAGAAAAAGCCATCTTGGGAAAGGTAACAAAGTAATTTTATGGCATTTTTACTCACTATTGCCTGAGGAGGGAGGGAGTGCCTGGTATGGCAGTGATTTTGGCCTTCATGCGGAGGTCTTTTGATTCTCAACTCTATACCTGAAACCTCAAAGCAGAACTTATTTGTAAATTATTGGGTATGTTTGTTCTAACCTGTCTGAAAGATATCTGAAGGACTGATGCAATGTGTTTGTCTCTGTTTGGCCCATACTGGAACTTGGGCAGGAGAAGCAGCAAGCTCCACTCACCAAAGCTGCAAGGTAACTATAGACCTATAGATTCCTGGGGCATGTCTTTAGAGGTAGGGACATATAGTAAACTACTTAAGGTCTGGAGAAGAGGCTTGGAGGGGAGACTCTTTGTGGGGAATTAACACACTGAAAAGCATATGAGGGAATTTAAAGCTACACTCATATCCAGGCAAGATGCATGCTCAAAAAATACCTAAGAAGACCTTAAAGTTTAACCTCAGGATTATTCCTAGACTTAGAACAAGCCTAGCTAAATTTTGAAAGATTATCCCAGAACTGACCCAATCTGCAAAGTCTGGGAGACTTCTTGACACTCAAGGAACTCAGTGAAAACTTCAGTGATCACACATGGCAAGGGATAGTCTTATAAAATAAGACTTATAATAGTTTTATAAAATAAGTCTTACAAGTCTTATAAAATAAGACTATAGTTTATGAAATAGTTTGGGGAAAGTCTCAGAAAAAAAAAAGAACCCATATTAATTAATTTGTTTAAATAAACAAAACAAAATACCTGGAGCTAGGGAGAAACTGATTTCCAGAGCTTTACATACTATAATATCCAAATGCCAAATTTGCAACCAAAAAAATCACAAGGCAAAAAAAGAAACAGGCATATATGAACCATTCAGAGAACAAAACAAATTGACAGAAAATGTCCTGAGGAAACCCAGATACCAGACTCACCAGATAGGCTTTTATAAAGCTGCATTAAATATGTACAAAAAGCTAAAGGAAAACATGAGCAAAAGCTAAATGAAATCAAGAAAACAATATATGAACAAAATAAGAATATCAACAAAGAGATAGAAACTAAAAAAGGAACAAAACAAAAATTCTGGAGCTGATATACTAAGTTATTAAGTATAATAACTAAAATGAAAAATTCACTAGAGGGGCTCTGCAGCATATTTGAATAGGCAGAAGAAATAATCAGCTAATTTGAAGATAGGAAAATTGAAATTATTGAGTCTGAGAAACAAAAATAAAGGTAATAAAAAGACATGAACAGAGCCTAGGGGACTTATAAGTCAACATCAAGTGGGCCAACATACATGTTATGGGAGTCCCAGAAGGAGAAGAGAGAGAGAACAAAGCAGAAAGAATATTTCACAAAATAATGAGCAGAACTTACCAAATTGGGTGATATATATGAATCTATAAATCCAGAAGCTCTAACTTTAAGTGTGATAAACTAGAGACCCACAATGAAACAATTACAAACAGCCTTTTGAAACCAAAAGACAAAAAAGAAAATCCTGCTAGCAGGAGACTGTTATGAGACAGTTATTGATGAAGACATTACTTATTTAAGAAGATATCACAATTGTAAACACATATACCAAACAGTAGAGTTCCAAAATATGTGAAGGGAACATTAACAGAATCAAAGGGAGAAATGTACTACGCCACATTTCCTCCAATTCATACTTTTGTGTTGTCCACTCCCATCCTTTTCTGGTCTGGCCACATATAACCAACAGAACGATATAAAAGTGACTCTACGTGATTTCTGAGTCTAGGTGGTGAGAAATCATGCACCTCCACCTTAATAGCTTGACCTGCCTGCTTCAGTGCCACCAACCCTGTAGGAAATTTGACTACCATTAAGATCTCCAGTATGAGAAGGCCCAAGATTGCCATATGAAAAGCACATAAGGAGAGAATGATGAGGGAAGGCCACTCCCAGGTGTTCTAGCCATCTTCTAGATGCCTGACCCATGCCAGTGTAAGAACTATCCTAGACATTTCAGTCCCAGGTGAGGCCCAGGTATCATGGTACAGTGAGAAGCCATCCCCACTGTGCCCTGTCCAAATTCCTGATGGATAAAATTGGGAGCATAAGAAAACGGTTGTGTTTTATGCCACTGAAATTTGGGGAGATTTATTATATACTCAGAACAATACTATTAACTATTTGTTTGAAAAAAAATCTTGTTATTTTATGCTCAGAAATTCACCAAGGTATGTATTTATGGACCACCAAAAAGATATTGACTTACAGTTCTGCCACACAGGACTCGCATGTGATTCTTTTAACTCCCATTTTTTTTTTTTTAATCTGTGAAATTGGAAAATGGATAATGTCTAAATTACAAACTACGAACATAAAATGAAATACTGCATGTGAAAACAGTAGACTCTTAAACTACTATACAAAATTTCTGGTTGCAGTGGTGATATGGGGTTATGTGTGCAGTGACGATGACAGTGATGTGGTTAAAAACCAGGTGACAGTCATTGCTGTCTGAACAAACTACATCTTCAAAGATGTCCTTGGATTGAAAAGTGCTCTGTAAGGTACAGAAATATGTGACAGCCCTTACCCTTTAAAAAATGACAATACCATTGGGAAGATAGTACTTAGCTGCATTAAACATTAATATATATTTCATAAGACAATAAAATTTTAAAAATTAGATGCTTAGAATGTAGACCTCAATTAGCTGTGGGAGTTCAGAGTTGGGAAAAATTCATATAACATTATAAAAGAAGTAGATTTTTCTCTGGAAACAGGGAATGCATAATCCCAGTTTTCCTGATTGCAGGGAAGGGGGGACTCTCGGAGGAAATGGGAGATGCATAAATAAGGGAGACACTGGGTGCCTGGGTGGCTCAGTGGCTTAAGGCTCTGCTTTCAGCTCAAGTCATGATCTCAGAGACCTGGGATCGAGGCCCGAATTGGGATCTCTGCTCGGCATGGAGACTGCTTTCTCCACTCCTCCTCTGCCTGCCTTTCTGCCTACTTGTGACTTCTCTCTGTCAAATAAATAAATAAAATCTTAAAAAAAAAATAAGGGAGACACTAAGGTGGGTTTTTTGGAGCAGATATGCTTCAAGTTCCAGCCAACTGAAAGTGAGAGTGTTACTAGAGACAGTGCATGTTCCAGGGTCAGCTGCCTGCTCTGCACAGCACTCAGGTGGAGCCCTCTTCATCTCATTCTAAAGACCCAGTTGGCCCTGTGTCTGAAACAAAACAGCAGACACCAGCCATCTTTCTCTACTCAGATGGCCAGAAATAACTATCATCTTTCTGAGAATGGTTCCATTCCGGAAATTCATTTTTTGATCAGTGGGAAAATTTTAAAATGGAGAAATCAGAAAATGTCCCCCACCCCCAAAACAGCATTACAAATAGTAGTTGCATTTCTAGGCTTCCTTCAACAAAAGTGCTGCTGATTTCTCTTTCACCCCCACTGTTCATGATTTCAGATCATAACTTACTCTTTCAGACCACAGGCAGAGCCTACTTCTCCCTCTCCTCAGTACTCTGAAAATGATACAGAGCTTTTCAAAGATTCTCAAAGAGCTTCTATGCCTAAGGGAAAGCAGAAGGAGGGGACCAGAAAACAGGAAGATGCAACAGTCTCAACTAGTCACTTAAGCACTGCCCTTTCTAATTATGGGGTCATAAATAAAGCCAGGCCTTTTTCATTCACTAGGATTCAGCCCCACCTGTGCTGCACACAGCCAGAAAGACCCACCACTGTCTCTTTTTCCTAGAAAGAACTCTGGGTTCCATTGATACTGAAATGCTGTATCTGCATTACCTCTATCTGACTCATTCCTCTTTTCATTTTCCCCATCCTCTAAGTGACACTGAAAAGGACTCTGCCTTAGAGCTACCTCCAAGGAAGAGTTGGCAATAATCATAATTAGAGCTGCCATTGGCTGACTGAATGTCTACTATGCTGGGAGCTATACTAGGCCTAAACTTATTAAAACAGGTAATGTCTCATTTAATAGTCCAACAACCCCTGATTTAGGAATCCTAAGCCCTACTCTGCATGTGAGGCAGCTGAAGGTCAGAGAGTAATTTTGGCTTGTCCAAAATTCATGGGAACCAACCTCTCTGACCCAAGACCCATCCTTTTACCTCCAGGTATAGTGGGAGCTCTTGGTTCTCCCTTTCAAGACTGATACTCTGCTCTTCACCCAGGAAGTTATCTCAGAGAAGGCATGGCATCACAGCTCTGTCCCCATGGTAACAGCTAATTCTTCATTCCTTGACCATCACAGGGATATGCCCCTCTCCCTGCCAAATACAGACATGGAGATGGGGAGAAGTACAGGTCCAGGCTGTGTTGGTGGTGGGGTTTCTCAGGTCATAGATAAGTCTTAGTAATTGGGTGGGTAGGATAAAAAGAAGAGGAGGATATTTTCTGCCAGTAGATTAGAAGGTGGGCATGTCATGGTGCTCTGGCTGCCACTATAGGAGTCATCATGAGGAACAAATAAGATAATAGGTGTGGAAAGCTTTTTAAATTCTTAAGTGACATAGAGGCATAATAATACTACACATACCATAATTCCTCAACTTCAGAATGTTCTTCATACTTCAATGCATTCTGGAAACAGAATGCATCTTAAAACCAAAAAATACATGAACTCTGGTGAGATATTTCCTCCCACACAAACCAAAAGCACTGTTAATTCAGAGGTGGATTTTACAGTGGACAGCTTTTTAGAATCCGGGGCATTCCACATACATTAGTTTGACATCCCTGACTCAGGGACTCAAGATGAGACTAAGACTGGTTTTGCTCAGGAAGGGCCTGTCCCTCCCTCTTCTCACTCCAGCTCAGTCCTGTAAAGGAAAACTCTTCAAACTCACACATGTACCTACACTACATTGGCTTGACTCCAGTAGTCATCATCTAGCCACCCCTCTAGCCGAAGTGTGCTGCGTCACTGGCATGGTCTACTCTCAAGGAGCTCTGATGAAGGGGTTCACAAAGGCTCTGAAAACATGGTCAGGGTGCTTTGGGTAGAAAATTCCAGAATCCCAGTACTTGAAGTATGGTTTAGAGGCTAATCCATAGAACAGCGGTAAAATTGGCATATCCCCTGCACCCTGAGAGTTTAACGAAGCACAGTCCCTTTCTTCTGACACCTAGTCCAAATTCATGGGTTTTGAAGCCACCTCTGTTTTTTAATAATTTACTAGAAATACTCTCAGAACTCACCAAAAGCTGTTATGGTTATGGTTTATTACAGAGAAAGGATACAGATTAAAATCACTTAAGGGAAGAGAGGCATGGGGCACGGTCTAGGAGTTTTCCAAATGCAGAACCTCAAGCCCCCTTGGGAAATCATGGGCACCATTAACTCTTCTTCATCCAATGTGTGACAATATGCATAGAGTAATTGCCATCCACGGAAACTACTCCAAGCCTTAGTGTCCAGAGTTTTCATTGGAGCTCAGTTGAATTTATGGTTGAGTTTCCACATGACTGAGTTTAATCTCAAGTTCCTTGAGAGCTCAAACTAATCCTGTTAGCCTCCACACCCCTGGGCATGGAGCAGGTACCACGTGGCCCAAAGATCCCTTCAAAAATCACATTATTAGACTGTCTAATGTGTGGTCCAGGGCCCCCAGATAAATAATAACACTCTTCCTAGAGATCACTTCCCAGGGTACACACCAAAGGCCAACTATTTCATTGAGTAAGATTATTTCTTTGTTATACAGCCCCACATTTCTGTCTCATGGGAAGCAGGATTACGAGAAAAGATATAGGGTACCCAGTTAAAATTTGAATTTTGGATAAACAACAGATAATATTTTGGTATATGTATGTCCCATGTAATATGTGGGACATACATACACCAAAAAATTATGTATTGTTTATCTGAAATTCAAAATTTAACTGGGTATCTTATATTTTTATCAGCTAAATCTGGAAACCCCAGTGGGCAGGGACAAGGCTAGAGGTAGGCCAAAAAGGTGCCTTCTAAAGAAAGCATAGGCCTCTGAGTAGAGCCCAGTTGTCTGGACTTAAGAGCTAGAATAGGCAGCACACCACACACTCCCCACAAGCTTAAAGTAGATTTGAGCATACACAGGGGTCATTACCAGGATGTCTAGCTAGAGATGACAATTCAGAGAAGGAAGAGTTAAGAACAGATCTGTGGCCAAAATTAGCACCTTGTCAAGGAGAAAAGGACCACAGGAACAGAGTGGGATTGGTCACTCCAGACGCAGCATGCTGCCAGATGTCTGTTACCATGAGTCAGTTTGGGATATCCCAGCCTCACCCCTGCCAACAAACCTCTGCTCAAGTCTGACTGTGGGCTCAGGCATATTCAGTTTTCATCCCAGTCTTACTCCCTCCTTGGGGAGGTTATTTTATTTTATTTTATTTTATTTTATTTTATTTTATTTTATTCCTTTGAAACTGCAGTTTCCTTTTCTATAAATTGAGAATACAACGTGTTTCACAATTTTTTTAACTTCCTGAAAATGGTTTATAAAAATGCAGAAAAATTGTATATATCAATTAATTGCCTTAGAAATGTAAACCTTTCAAACATTTAACTCTTTAGCATTAATATACACCAATGTTATTACAGAGGGCGGGGAGGGGGTGGAAAAAGGCGGATTACAGTCTCCATAGAGATCACAGTTTCAACATGTTACTTACAAATTATATTACATCAATTTTATTTATTGATCTAGGCAGACAGAGGATAGAAGGATATATGATGTGGAGTAAACACATTCATACTGGGAAGAAGAGTGCTGGCATGAGAATTTATATAAGGTTTAATTTATATAAAACATCTTGCTTATAATAGTTGCTCAAGAAAATTTACTTCTGGGGCGCCTGGGTGGCTCAGTGGGTTAAAGCCTCTGCCTTCAGCTCAGGTCATGATCCCAGGGTCCTGGGATTGAGCCCCGCATCGGGCTCTCTGCTCAGTGGGGAGTCTGTCCTCCCTCCCCAACTGCCTGCTTCTCTGCCTACTTGTGATCTCTGCTGTCAAATAAATAAATAAATAAATAAATAAGTTTTTTAAAAAGAAAAAAGAAAAAAAATTTACTTCCATTTCCTCCATTTTTTTTTCTGGAATAAACAATTTATTTTATTATAAAGATATCCAATTTTAAGACTCTATGAAGAGAAACTAAGTGGTGAAATGGACTGAATTTTTTTTTTTAAACTAAGGGAATCAAACACTAGATGGTTATATTCCCCATATCTGTTCCAAGTCCTCTAATTTGCAGCCTCTATGGGCTTGAAAGAGAACACTCACAAGCATAGAGAAAACCATATCCATATGAAAAAAGTCACCAACATCCCACATATAATTGTGTTTCTTAGAAACCACTCCCCAAAACACCAACCATTTAATACTGTTTGCGCTGTGGCCTTTGTTCCCAAACAAGAAATGAATTCTGAAAGTTCACATGTTCTTCATCAAGAGTAATCTTCAGCCCCAAAGGGAAGGATCTCAAAAGCATTTGAGTTAATACATTCCCCTTGCTAATGTAACCAAAATATTCTGATGTTTTCCCTTAATACTCTCAATTTACAGCTAGCAGACAGATGCTTCTTCTCAAAGGCCTTCATAAATCTTCCCATATGAGATGAAAATGAAGGATTTATTTTTGCCCATCTTTTAATTTTACTCAACATTCAATGAGTTATTCTTACAGCTGGCATTTCAAATGTATTAGTAGAATTTATCACTCAAAGGCTTATGCAAGGACTAAATTACACTAATGAATTGACTATGAATGTGAAGCCTAACATGAGGCCAAATATTTTCTGGCTTCATTTCTGTATCTCAGCAAACGGCTTAATTTGCTCCCTACTTATCCATTACTGCTAAATTGTCTTGCTATTATTATAGTAAATGGCGGCAAACCCTGGCTTGCCCTAAGGCTCAGGCTGAATGGAGTGGAATGAGGGCATTTACTTAGATGGGAAAGGTAAAAACCTGCCACCCAGTTGTTTTTGCTGAGCTAGAGGAGACAGGATGGGTTCGTGGTCCAACTCACCCTCTCCAGTACCTCTCACAGTCATAGACTATTCTTAACAGCTGGTATTTCCAATGTATTAATGGAATTTATCATTGAAAGACTTATGGAAAGTTCAAATGACTTTGCATTTGAAGTTGAACATGAGGCCAAATATGTTCTGGCTCAGGGTTGTTGTTGTTTTTTTTGTTTGTTTGTTTTTTTGTTTTTTTTTAAGATCTTAGCAAGCTACTTAATTTTCTTCCTACTCACCCATTATCACTAAATTATCTTGCTATTATAGCAATGCCTGTTAGCAGTATTATAGTTAAGAGTGTGCATGTTTTCATTACAAGTGCATATTTTCTGAGATTCCAACTATATAGGGAACCACGGAAATCTCACAGGGTTCTCAAACTTTGCTGGAATTGCTCCAGCCTTAGAATTTTCCTTTGTGCACATCAACATTCAGGCCTTTTGAGGGAGAGGGACCAGGATTTTCCAAAACAGTTGAATTTTTGCCCACTTCCAATTGTGTGCCTGTGTAATTTTAGATGGCAACTTTGTGGATGTTTATTTTAGCATCTTTCCATGTTCTTTCTCATTTTGATTGCTCTTTTGTATTTTAGTGTAGACTCTTGTACCTCATAGATGAATGTGAAGATTTTGTTCCCTGATAATCAGACCCTGAACAAGATTTAATTACTAAAAAGGGTAGGAGATTTTTTTTTAAGTTTCCATCTGTGAAATAAATGAACAAGTGAAACATATAAATCATTCTGTACTTTTGTGGGAATCGCAACTGTTTCTGATGGAAATGTAGACGAGTTGAATCAAATTATCAACCACGATCCCTTAAATTACATAACATATGCAGTGCAATGATTAAAATCCTTGGAATTCAGATTTAAGTTTGGGAGGGAAGAGAGAACCAGGAAAAAAAAAAAAGGGAGAGAAAGAGAACCCGTTGCCTTTGCTCAAACTTCCAAAAGTTTCAATACTCTGTGAGTCTATATTCTTATATTCTCACCTCTCATGCCATTGTGGGCCTCATAGACTCCTCAGTGCTGCTAGGCTTCCTTCTGGACTTAGAGGGCACCTATTTCTGTCCCCTTTCTCTGCTAAGCAAGCTCAGCCAGAGATCTCCTGGATATGGCCTAAACCCAGGTCTTTCTCAGCTTTTCCCATGCAAAAGGCTGAAAGGTGGAAGTTGCATCTTCATAGATTATCCTCATTGGGAGATTCTGAAGCTTGGATCCAGTGTCTCACCCCTATGACTCAACTCACAGAAGCTGTATTTTAGTGGGGTATTTTGAAAGTATGTCCTAACACTTCTGGTTCAAACACATTTTCTTGAACTTTTTGCCACATGCAGTAGAACACATTCAAGCCCTTCTTCCTCCTGCCAATTGGCCCTTATTCAACCATCTGGCCATTTACCCCCTCAAAAAAACACCACATACAAGCTATATTTCTTGTAATTCATCCTCTGTGTTGAGAATAGTTAAGGAGGAATGAGAAAACCAATTATCCTATGGCTCTCTTGTAATGCCAAGGGTCTGGGTGTGCTGGATAGGAAGCAAGATCTTCTCCGTGTTGCCTGAATCGTTCTGTAGTTGCATATGATGCTCTTGGTGCCCACTGATTTCTCTCTCAACATTCCCCAAGACACTGAAAATTATTCAGTTTAGGATTCACCAGCATTTATCTAAGAATCTACCCAACCAATTGGTTTTCCTTTTGATAAACTTGACTCTCAGAATAACCTCACAATTCCAGTTGCTCCAGGATCCCAGCCCAGGGCAAGTTGCATCTTTCTAATCCCCAGGTGCTGCTTCCTCTTCCCCTTTAGCTGAGAGACCTACCCAGCAGCATCTATACCAGCTTCACCTTGCTTATGAGGACAATGGAAGGTCCTATCCATTCACTTTGCTTTATACTCACATCTTTTATTTTGCCCCCCCTTTTTTTAACATATAAGGGGAAAAATAACTTTTCCTCTGTTAGGATAAATGAAATAGATGACATAGTGTGCCAGTCTTGAGTACAAGACGATTCCCCATTTACCTGTACCAAGAAGGAAAGGCAAAATGCAAGCATGTCAGCAGAACCCTGTGGCACTGAAAGAAAGCTCCCAAACTCATGATTTCTCAGAGGTGTGGGCCAAATAGAGGCATTTGTAGTAAAACAAGCTAAGGAAGCCCCAACTGCCCTATTTTTTAAGGATTATAAGTTTATTTTAAAATTGTAATTCCTTGCTAGAATCTACCTATGTCTAGAATATTTTCAAGGTGAAAGATGAACTGTGTTCTTTGGGCCTGTTTAATTCTCATAATTCAGCTCCTTACCTTTTTTGAAAAACAGAAATATGCCATCTCTGATTCTGACCTGTATGGGCAACTGAAGAAAATTCCAAAGGTTTAGGAAGCAGAGAAGAGCCAGAGAGTTAGAGGTCATAAGCTCTAACCAGTGAACTCTCCTTTAAACTCTAGCTGGATTTTTTTTTTTCCAAGGCAAGTTTACTCGGCATTTTGAAGATTTGTTAGAGGGAAAGGCTGCCAGTTGCCATTACTTTTAGCCACTTATACATATATTTAAAAATAATATTTTGACATTCATGTTCAGTGAAACAGCATCCCCTAATTCCAATGGCAACCTATGCCAAGGAAACAAGGTACTGAGTCGTACTCACGTAAAAGACACAATGCCACAAAGTAAAACTCAGATTTGGTGTGTAGGTTAATCCAAGGGGAAGCTAATGTTCAAACTTTGTTTTTTGGGTTTTTGGTTCTTTCTTCAGTGGGCTTGAGTTCATTCCCTGGGAAATGATGGCCATACTGCATATACATTGAGAGCGAAATATTCTGGACCACATGCCAGCAAACGTGAATCCTTCCTATTTTAGTTCTTCTCCAGACAAAGGTGTTAACCATCTAGAGTACACACACACACACACACACACACACACACGGTTGCCAGTATGACTGGCAACTGAGAGGTTTTCCTTCATAGATGATTGGCCCAAAGTTCGGGATGCTACCATCAGATGAATTAAATAAGATGGGATGCCTTCCTTCAGAGGGAACTATGTCCACATTTCTCCCACAAGACCTTAAAATTCCTGACCTCATATCTTTGTTCCTACTCTCTCTCTTCTTCCTAGATTTCTTGCCCCTCCCAACCCCCGTCCCTTTCTACACAGACCCAATGCTACTTTTTAATCTCCCATCCCCTCCTAAATCGGAAGGATCTGATGCCTCTACTGACTATTCATAGCATCTACACCTATAAATAGACATCGGAAAAGAGTGAAAGTATGATGATTGTGAACAGAGTCTTTTAAGAGCTAAACATCTGAGCTTAAGTTCTGGTTCTCTTTCTCACTATTACAGCTGTGTAACGCCTAGAAAATTCTTTAGTCTCTCGAAGCCTTGATTTTCTCTTCTGTAAAACAGAAAATAACATGGTATTAATATGATAACATGAGAAAGGGCTTAACTGGGTTAAATTTTCAGCCAAAGAGAATATGCAATGAATGCTGTTGGTATTATATCAAAGCAACTGTCACTTTCTTCCTAAATTCCATACGTAGCTGTATATCTATCTTAGCACCACCACCCACCCATTCCCAACACTAGATTCTTAATATGCCTAGATGGGAATCAGGTCTCTTGCACCTGTGTCTTTTCCAGAGATCCTAGGGCAATATTTTGCACTAAATACATTTGTTAAATGAATGGTGGAGATTTTGAGCTAACAACTTATACTTGACTCTTAAAAGCCATGATCTCCTCAGAATATCCTGGTAAGGCTTATGTGACACACGTTTCAAAATGCTAGTGAGGAGGCCCAAAACTGCAGTGGTCAAGCGATGGGACTGAGCAGAAGACAGAAGAGAATGGCTTGTATTTCTTTGTTCATCTACAAACACTCAAAAAATAAAAAGAAGACAGAATCTCAATTAAAAAAAAGAAGACTGTACTGGATCTATGAAAAACAAACTGCAAATCAATCTTGTAGATGCAGTGGAACAATTTAAAAATTGTCAGTGTTTTGTGTTGATTGTTGGTGGAATTGGCCATTATAAGAATTAGTTGTCAGTCAACTCTTGGAAACCACACACTAGAGTTTGTTTTGAACCTTTGGATTAATTGCTATAGCTAAATTTCTAGACACAATTTTCTCATTATTTCAAATTCTGAGCTTGAACAAAAAGTGTATGTAATTTTAAAAAGATGATAATAAGTACTTACATGAGCTATTTTATTTACAGATAAAATTAGGTGATTGCCATTTCATAGTTTTTATGATGTAAGATGGTGTTAAAATTCTACCTTTCGAGATCAGGCCTCAGAGAATTCTCATCTCAGGGGAATGAGAAAACTGAATTCTTCTTAGTATTTAGCATTCATAGAACTTGTAAGAAACACACCGTAGTACCGTGACTTTTAATTTCCTCATGGCTTATGTAAATATGAGGCCATCTACAGCTGAGTGTGTGTGCATTTTTTTTCTTCATTCCATCCCTCTCTAAGAGAATTGTTTTTGAAAAATCATCTTTAATTTAGAGAATCATTGTACATAAAAGAATGTATACATTGCCATCTGCTAAAAAGTGTCAGGAGGCTCCCCATGGTGAAGCTTGCAGCATCCTGTGGTTTTCAACTCATTACTTGAGGGATTCAGCAAGGTTTCTCCTAAACACTGTCAAGGCTTTGCTGAACATTTGGCAGCACTGAGAGTACTTTAAGCAGCTCATTTTAGTTAGAGTCTGAAAAGATTTCCTGTTTTTATGAGGTAGTCCTCTTTGTAAGGGGTGGGGGGTGGGGGGGGGAGGGAAGGAAGACTGCTGCTCCAGAAGAAGGAATGAGCCCTTGTCTCAGACATGCTCGCGAAGTTCTCGAAGGTGAGATACACTGTTTTAAAGGACATTACCCAGGAGCAAGGCAGCTTTTGGGATTCACTTGGTAATGGACTAAACTCAAGAGAAAGGTGAACAGAGTAGAAGTTAGAACTACTGGCTTTATTTCCTGAATTTTCCCACCAACATCTGCTTTAATGGGAAGATTACAGACTGAGTCACCACCTGGATCTGTGTGCATACACAGACACACACACACACACACACGCGCGCGCGCGCACACACATTCTGAGACACATACATCACGTATAGCTAGAATATTCTTCCTTAAACAGTGCTTTTCAGTTTTTGTCCAAAACCTTTCAGTGGTATAAGTTTTCACCCCAAAACCTTCCAAGTTTTTCATTCAACCTTTTCTCTATTTATTCCCAACACACACCCTCTTTCCATCATGTCATTATTCCCAAACATGGTAGCTCTGCTTAGCGTCCAACTAATCCATCTGCACATATGCCCTTTGGCATGTATCTCGTGCCTCTCTATTTCCTAACCCAGTCGTTTTCTCATTTTTAAACCCGAAAATCCTCTCAGAAAATGGAATTTTCAATGGAAATTGATTATGTAAAACTGGCCAAAGCAGAGCTGTTGTGTTCAAACAGGAATGGCTCTCATATCTGACTCACGAGGTCCGCCTGGCCCTCCTTGCCATTTTGCAATGATACTGGAGTCACCTCTGTGAAGTTTTAGGTTCTGCCAGACACATTTGAAAACCACTAATCTAATGCCTTTCTTTTGTAGCCTTTCCATACCCTGGCCACATTCACTTCCTCAGTGAAAGTTCTCCTCATCTCCCTGTGGATTCATACTGCCCCTGGAGTCTGCATTTCCTCGGCATTTCCTACTTTGCTCTGTAGAAGAGCACACTGTGCGGAGAATGGGTGTCTTGCTAACAAACATCCCAAGGACAAAAATAGCTTCACTTTACTCCTCCCACTCATTTCCAACTCTTGCAACATGTCCAGAGCATAACAGGAGTGTACCAACCAACAAAGAGCTGTGGAAGTTCCTCTGTCTCTGAGGTTTCAAGTTACACATTTTCATGGTTGTGAGCGATGCTATGCATCAAAGGCGAAACTCTTCCTATCACCAGGAGATCGCAATGCCAGTCATATTCAGACTATTTTTGAGAGAGGGAGGGCGGCGGGGATGAGGAAGAAGGAGAGAGAGAGAATCTTAAGCAGACTCTGTGCCCAGCGCAAAGCCCAACCTTTGGGCTGGGGCATGATCTCATAATCCTGAGCCAAAATCAAGAGTCAGATGCTTAAGCGACTGAGCCACCCAGGTGCCCCAATTCATGTTCAGACATTTCAGTCTCCACCACCATCTGGATCCTGAGGAAGTATCTTGCTATAGATGAATGCAAAAGCATGTTTCATATCACTTTTCAGTTATCCTGGAGCTGAGATCTAGAGTTCAAAGCTAAAGATAAGCAAGAGCACTAACAACCCCACATTTTAAAGAGAGTCACCAACAATTGGGCCACCCACTTACCAGGGCTCATTAAAAGTCAGCTTAAAAATACTGGGTGCTACCCATCATCTCAGCTTTTATTGTCCTATATGCAATAGAAGCAGAAGGCTGGGGGCAGGAACAGAAAGAATGTTCTGGGAATCTGAGTGGTAGTAACAGCCTTGTTGCCAAGCAGTGTTTTGTGTTACTTTTTTTTGTTATCCTTCCTTAAAGCCAAATGAGAGGCCCTTCAAGAGAAACTCTTGTAACAAGTAAGGGTGCCTACAAGAATGAAACCCCACACATCATTCTCCTTTTGGACCCCCACACATTATTCTCTTTTTGGACATGCCTCAGGTAGTGGGAACTGCTTCTCTGCCCTTCATTTCTATGAACTAGAGAGGAGTGAATTGAGTGGTCGCAGGATGAAGAGAAGTGGACATAGGGGAGCAACCTGACTTTCCACTACTGGGCTTGGCAAGGAGGCCTGGATTTCCTGTGGGTTTAGTGATCACTGAGCAAAGTATCTGGACAGGGGCCATCTTGCTAGGCAAGAAGTCTGCCAGCCAGGCAATGGAATACCAGAAGCAAGCAACTGCAGGGCATACTATCAACAACAGGAGCTTGTTGGTGGGTGGAAGGTGGAGGAAGACATGGAGTTGGAGTTGAACCCCCAATACAGTAGAGAACTGCCGGGGAGGAGTTCAAAGGGCCCTATAAAAACTTAGCTTCTATATTTGGGTGACTGCACACTGAGGCCTCCCATAGCCACGTAGTGTTGCCAGAGAAGTAACAACAACCCACAGAGAAAGGACCATAGCCATGGATAGTTAAGTCAAGAGATGGTTACCATTTCTCCCCCCAGGTCCATCCTGTACTTCATTGTCATAGGAATCTGGGAAGGGCAGATTCGAATTAAAATTAGGGTGTTTAGTACCAGAGGTAACACTAAGCTTAGGGGTGGGGATAAGATGAAAATGAAATATAAGAGGAAAATTGTAAGCTGGACTTAGATGAAAGGACTTGGAAAGTCACCAGTATTCCCCCAATGACATTAACAGATGTTCAGGGCATTTGGATAGAACATGGGTAAGCAGTGATGGGAAAAACTAAAGTGTTTCAAGTTATCCCCACTGAGTCCAGGCTGCTCAGTAAACAGTTACTTTACTCATTTATAGCAAGAAGAAAAAAGTCAAACTGTAAACATCTTCACATAAAAATTTTAAGAGAACGGGGCGCCTGGGTAGCTCAGTTGGTTAAAGCCACTGCCTTCAGCTCAGGTCATGATCCCAGGGTCCTGGGATCGAGCCCCGCATCAGGCTCTCTGCTCAGCAGAGAGCCTGCTTCCCCCTCTCTCTGTCTGCCTCTCTGCCTACTTGTTATCTCTCTTTCTGTCAAATAAATAAATAGAATCTTAAAAAAAAAAAAAATTTTAAGAGAACTCAGAAGAAACAGAAATCTGTATTTAGAGTTCCTATAGGTTATCTGGCTAGACAATCTATATGTACATGTTGGTCACCCATATAATGTCACTTTGGACTCAGGTACAAGAAGGACTCAGGCCTTCTTGAAAATTAACTTGTTTTGTAGTTATCTATCTATCTATCTATCTATTTATTCATTTATAAAGCTTTATTTATTTTAGAGAGAGAGGAGTGTGTGTAGGTGAAGGGAGGGGCAGAGGGAGAGAATCTTCAGGCAGACTCCCTGCTGAGTAGGGAACCAACCCTACATGGGGCTCAATCTCCCCATCCATGAGGTCATGACCTGAGCCAAAACCAAGAGTCACATGCTTAAGCAACTGAACTAGCCAGCACCCTGAAAATTAACTTGTTTTTAAAGAGAAGTGCTTACTTCAGAATGCAAGGTAAATTCTTATTGATTAATGTTATTTTTTAACTCTGTGGGCAGAAGATATGAACAGAGACTTCTCCAATGAAGACATACAAATGGCTATCAGACACATGAAAAAATGTTTTTAGATTTATAAAAACATAAATTTATTTAAAAAAGAATTTGAATAGTTCTATTTTGATGGGCTTTATTTTATATAAAATAGATTGCATGATCTATTTTATAGATTAGAAGTCCGACAGTTCAGATGGCATAAAGTAGAGTTAAAGTCCCATCCTGCTACGTGTTCACTCTGTATATGTAATGTGGTTAACAATTTCTTGTTTATCTTTCCAGAATTTCCATGCCTCTGGGTTCATGTTAGTATATGGATATTTGTCTTCTTTTCAGCAAAAGTAGTATTTACTAGACACGGTCTCTTACAGATTGCTTTTTTTCATCAAAAATGTGTCTCACATGTACCTTTTTGTCAGTACACACCGATCCACTACATCCTTTTAAATCACTGCATAATATTCCACTCTATTTTTACCTCACACTTTAACCATTTCTCCATTAAGGGGCTTCTAGCTCAATGGCATTTTTAAGAATGTGCTATACATAATAAATCAATGATTATCCTGATATACATGGTTGTCTATTTCTAAGTGGAAAGTCTCATTTAATTGTAAATTTTCAAACCGATGGTACAATAATATTGTTCAGAATATCGAATCTGAAGTGTTATATGATATTAAAATACTCCAAGTAACCAGAAAAGGTTAAATTTTGATCAGTATAGTTGATAATACTAAGTAATTTTAAAACATTACATTCCAACCCTCAAAGTTGGCATTTATATGTGGTAAAAGCAACCAGACTTATGTAACAGTGCACCGCATAGCACCGTGGTTGATAACAGAATGTACTGAGTACATACACATACCTTCTTCACCAGAGATATGGTGAGAATTAATAGGGTAACATACACAATCTCCTGGTGACAGGTGATTGAAGAAGCTAACATAAACAGTACGACTATTTCCTTTCTGGTTCACTCAGGCTCCACAGATGACAAAACAAAGGCACTGCTACAAGGTTTATCTTCCATTTGTTTGTCATCCTTCAAAGTAATCTTAACCTTTCCCAGTTTATCTGAGGTCAAAATATCTTCTGTTTTAACAAACTGAGGTAAAGGGCAGAGAATGCTACTACTGAGGTGTGTCTGCACCATCTTTAATAACTGAGACGGTGTATTTTTTTTTTCCCTAAGATAAATGTTTCTGTCAACACAACACTCTTTTTTCTGGTTTAAGCCACTCACTACTCCATTACTGCTGCTGCTGCCCATGCAATATGACTGTCCACCCAGGACCTGGACCAGCCCCCACCTAAAGCCCCAGCTCTCCCTGGAGATAACTGGGTCTGAAAATGGGTCTTATCCTAGGGTTGTTTATACTCAGTAGTAGAAGTTGAGAAACCTAGTAACAGAAGCCCCTCTTCTGAGAGGTGTGTCTGTGTGAGCGTACGTGTATGTATAAAAAGACATTTCAGTTTTCAATAAACTGTTTACTGTTCAAACATTAAATAAATGTAGAACTGTTTTAATCAGCTGAACAAATATTTAATGTACACTCCAGCATAAGAGCTATGTTTAAAAATATCCTCTATACTGCTAAGATACAGGGAATTTATGGAAACCAGTGACCTGAAAGGTAAAACAAACACTCAGGAGAAAAAAAAATGAAGTATATAATTTTAAATTTAAACTTATCCCTCCTCTCTTTTATTAGCATCAGACTGTATTGTGTATGTGTCTATGTGTCTATGTGTGTGTGGGAAATGCTGGATGGATTATACTTATATTTTTAGAAAAGCTAATGGTTGGGTGACTCCCAAATTAATTTCCAGTAAATTGTTATGAGAAGGTAAAGCATGGCAAAGCTCATGATCTGTCCAGAACTATGTTTCTTGCTGAAGTCAGTGTTTGTTTGCTCTTTAGGTTCTAAACACTGGAGGTCTTTCATGGCAGCAGCAGCTAGGATTCTGTCCACAGCTGTCGGAAGGATTGTCTAAAACTCCAACAGGAAATGCTAAGTTCTTGGAAAACACTTAATCCTCAGTAGATTTTGTGTAAATATCATAGAAAGTGGGCAGAAAGCGTGTAGTTTCAAAAAAATAACCTCTTACAAAGATACATGGGAACACTTTTAATAAAACGGGTGCCATTGTCTTCACTCTATTTGCATTCTTAATTATCTTTGCAAAGAAAAACAAAAAATTAAGGGTCTTAACGTGGCCATGTTTTCTAACTCTTACTGTCTGGCGAATTTAATTTGGTGAGCAGACCTCTAATCAATGTCATCTCTCTCTTTCTGAATTATGAGGGCATCTGCAGTACTTGGTTGTTTGTGGTCTTTAATTCTCTTGGCATTTGGAGGTGGTTTAGATATGATGGTACATGAGGCTGTGTTATCATGTGGCTCTGGGCTCATTTGCCATTTCCTTCAAACAGTGTGCCCACTTTGTGTCATCAAGAGTCTTTAGGGGCACCTGGGTGGTGCAGTGGGTTAAGCAACTGACTCTTGGTTTCGGCTCAGGTCGTCATCTCGTGGTCATGAGATCAATGGAGCCCCACATGGGGCTCTGTTCTCAGCACGGAGTCTGCTTGAGATTCTCTCCCTCTCCCCCTCCCACTTGTGGGTTTTCTCTCTCTCAAATAAATAAAATAATCTTTAAGAAAAAAAAAAAGGAGGGAGTCTTTGGGGCACCTGGGTGGCTCAGTGGGTTAAAGCCTCTGCCTTCAGCTCGGGTCATGATCTTGGGGTCCTAGGATTGAGCCCTGCATCAGGCTCTCTGCTCAACAGGGAGCCTGCTTCCCCTCCCCCCTCCCCCACCTGCCTCTCTGCCTACTTGTGATCTCTGTCAAGTAAATAAATAAAATCTTTAAAAAAAAAATCTTTAAAAAAAAGAGAGAGAAAGGGTCTTTTTTTTTTTTTTTAAGATTATTCATTTATTTATTTGAGAGAAAGAGAGACAGAGTGAGAGAGTATGAGAGGGGAGGTCAGAGGGAGAAGCAGACTCCCCATGGAGCTGGAAGCCTGATGTGGGACTCGATCCCAGGACTCTGGGATCATGACCTGAGCCGAAGGCAGTCACTTAACCAACTGAGCCACCCAGGTGCCTGAGAGACGGTCTTTAACAGTAGCCTTCTACCCACTTGATCAGATTACCAATGTCATCAATTTGATTTAACATTCAGTTATTTAAAACACCAGATTTATTGGCTTTCAAATACATGCTTTTATTAATGTGGATATAATGTTGGAGTCTCTTTCTGGTTTATAATAGATATTTGTTCAATGAAAAACTTGAAGTTTCAGTCATTTCGTTTCACCGCTTCTTTTGGACCATAGCACCATTGACATGGGTACTAAGAAAGTACACTGCCATTGGTTTAAAAAGAAATGCTTCAATTTTAGTTGGAGCCCACATCATTTATGGCTCCTTCCAGCTCAGTGACAATTTATCCTTCTGTCCATAATCGCTGAAAAGTCTTCATGTTTCTGAGAACACCGGGAAAATAGCACTTCACAGCCTAAGTTCAGCTGTTCATAACCATAATGAAGAGGAACTGGAAGCTGAGAATTAAAAAGAGAAGAAAGGAAAGGAAGCTACTTAGCAATCAGAAGATATACAGTGTTTATGAGATCATTAGGAACCCATTTGAAGTGCTTTTTCCTAACTAGCTTTAGCGAAAAGGAAGTTGTCAACTTAAGTCAATGAATATAACCCACCCTATATCCACATGTCTATGAAGCAATTAATGCACCTTAATGCCATAATGAAGTGGTTGGAAATTATCAAAGGCCTCTTCCAAACTGGGGGCTGCTTTTCCATGAGGGGGCTTTGATGCCTGTGTTGCCAGGCAAAACTGGCTCTTGTGTCAACAGCAAGATGGTGTGCTTGGCAACGGACCCACAGGCATAACGCAAATATACCTGCCCTCCTTCTCAGTGCCCTCTGAAATACCTACTGTGTTTGAGCCAAAAAAAAAAAAAAATAGAAAATTAGAATGTTTGCTTATTTGGCTTCAGGTAGAGCTTTGGCTATAGCAATCTCTGAAGCACCATGAAAAATGCATGGCATTTCCCACTGCGTTCTTAGACATACGGTACATAAACACAGAGATAACAATGAAAAGGTCTCCATACTGATGCGGCTTCATTCAGGCTATTTTTCCTCTGACTCTTGGCTAGCTGTACTGACTTGAGGGGAAGGTATTAATATACCACCCACATAATGAGGGCTTCCCTGGACAGAATAATAAACTTAAAGGGAGAGCTCCACATGCTTTTCAGACCTTGGACTTTCCCTATAGCAGCCTAGAGAGTAGAATTAGATCCTATTCAACATGTATATGAACAGTGTCCTGGTTCTGAGATTCATGGCAAAACAGTAGCTTCTTCAGTTTTTCCCTCTCCCCTGCTACCTAACTGCTGTCCGACTCCCTCTCCATACCGCGCGGTAAGCATAGGAGGGAGACAGCCTATTCACATATGAACAGCTATTATCATTACAAATGTTACTTCCCCCGGTTCCTCACATTTTAAATCAGTCTTGAACTTCAGGTGAGCCCAGTGCAAAGGGGTGGGAGGCCTAAGCAGGACCTGCTATTCGCCAGGGGTGCTCACAGCACCCAGCAGATGGCCTTTCCTTGCCTGCAGGCGGGCAGCTTTATCCTGGAGGCCGAGCGACTCACCTGCGCCTCCGGGGAGATTAAAGCCACTGTACTGGCCACGGAAGCGGCGACGGGGGCTCCTGACCCTGCCGGCTCGGAAAGCTAAACAGTGGCCCTAGAATAGAGATTGGGGGACACCAGCCTTAGCCGTCCCAACCACTTCTTAGTCTATAACCCAGCGCGTTACAGATAAAGAGATGCTTTCTGACATTCCAGGCATTCTGGCAGCAAGTCTGGGAAGCTGTGTAAATAACAGCCCTTTCCCAGGACTGTCCCGGGAAGGCTCGCCCACACGGGAGGCCTCTGGAGCTGGCCCTTGCATGGTCTCGGGGTTCCCTGCCTACACAGGCCGCTGCCCGCCGTCGGGCGGCTCAGTGGGAGCCCTGCTATCCAAACACGGGGTCTCTGGTCCGAAACAAGCCTTGCCACACGCGGGTAAACACAAACACATCCCCCGCCAGCGCCCCTTTCTTCTGAGGGGCGGGGCCAGCGCGAGGGTCAGAGGTCAGGAGGAAGATCCCGAACAAACGGAAGCCGTGATTGCTGCGCGGTGAAACCGAGCCGCGCAGGTCTCCGGGAGGATCTGCTGTAGCACGTCCAAGATAAACGGACATGGGGGGGGGGGGGGGGGGGTCCGACTTCAAAGTCTCCTTCCAGCTGCGTCCGGAGAAAGAGTCTCCTGCAGGAATTCTCCGCACACGGAAAGCGCTTAGGAGACTGCCATTTCTGGGTGAACTGTCTTCATCTGTCAGACTGAAAGAGACGGCGGCACTTGTGTTTGTTTTCTGTTGATGTTAAACAGATGCACGGGCCTATTACAGCCACACGGGCCTGATTCTAGATGAAGCTGTGATGGGAATGTTGGGGCTGTTGGGCCAATGGGAGGAGAATGGATTTGCCTGTTAATGCGTCTGTGTTCAACATTTTCATTTGATTTAATGCCCCAGGCTCCCCCACGGACCCAATTTCACCTGCCTCCTCTTGGCTGTTTTCAGAACAAAAGAGGTCGCCCCCACAGACCAGGACACAGCCTCCAGAAATTCACGATGATTTCAAGATCAGCTGTCATTTCTTTAGTAGGTCAGATCAGGGCTGCAGTTATTTCTTTTCTCAAATCATGATCTGTCGTTGGTGAAAGGCGGTGAAGTAAAGGAAAAAGAGTGGGGAAAGGAAAGAAGGGGAAAAAGCAGATAGTGGGTGGAGCTTTAATTATTTATTTGTAAAGCTTGAACCTCATTTGAACTGGTTTGGATCCTCTGGGCTTCCTGAGGGCGGGGCATCACAGTGAGCAAACCTGATCCCTCACGTCAGAAAATCCTAACATTTTCTAAGAAGGATTTAAATGCATGTTTTCAGAGGAAGATGCGGTGAAAAGTGAATCGTGGGTATTTGAGTTTGCAAAATTTTAGCACTTTTTTCTCCTTGTGTAAAGTAAGATTTTTGCAGACAGTAGAAGTCTCAGATAGCTTTTGGAAGTGAGTAGGGGACCAGATTAAAAAACAAATTAAATTAGTGATAGGTGAAAACCTTGGTTCAAAAGCCTCTGTGAAGTTTTCCCAGATAATATTACCTCCAAGCCTTTGTCTGGGGGAGAAACCATTCTCAGAGGAACTGCAAAAAGGAAGCAGACCATTCCATCAGGTAGAGGGCAACTGGAGCCTGGCAGATCAATACCCACCAGATGGAAGGTCATTTGGAAGACCCAGCTGTGAAGAGTCAAATCGGCCTGAAGTTTCCAGATGTCAAAACAGGGCAGGCTTCTAGAGACAAGAAAACTCAGTCTGCTCCAGTCTTCAGACACCTTTAAAGCCACTGACCTCCCACAGCCCCGAGTAGGGTAGTCAGTCTATCTTAAAAAATCCAGGGTTATCATTGTCTGCAAGTTGTTCCCTGACCTCCACTTCTTGCCAGGTGATATTTCGTCCAAGTAGAGACTAAATGGTATGATTACCATGTCCTCGGATTTTACTATAAAGATATGTACACAGTTTGGGAACCACTTTAGGCTGAAGCTCTGTATGTCCTAAATTGCAAAGTCATCTTCATGCAGAACTAAAAAAATAGCACTCCAATTTGTCCCTAAAATGTTCATTAAGAGAACACTATGCATTTAGGTTTGGTTGCTTTGTACATTTTTCAAGACCAATGATTTCAATTATCTAGCTATCATCCCCCCCCCAAAATATTGTAATGACGGGTACATCATGAGAACCAATCATTTTACAAAATGAAACATACTAAGTTGAATGCATATGTATAATTGTCCTTTTCTGTGTAACAGATCCTGTGCTGAAATGGCTAAATTATAAAAAATCTTTTTCATTTTTGATCAATTAAAAGATGTTAAAATGTCTCTAAATCTCTAAATCCTCAGCCTTGCTAGTTGCATTTTGTAATTAACAATTTCCCCCATAATGGATACAGATATTTAGATATAATCATATTAAACATTTAATATTAACTTGACATATTCATAAAAACCTGTGGTCTAGAAAGATGGTCGTGACTACAGTCTCTCTGTATGCTTTAGATTCACATGAGATATTCTTTTTGCTTCTGGTACCAAATTCTCATAGGAATAGAAATAAACTTAAGTCTTTGTAGAGGATAATAACAAGATATTGTTATATGAAATTTATATATATATATATATATAATATATGAAATTTTAGGGGTGCCTGGGTGGCTCAGTGGGTTAAGCCTCTGCCTTCAGCTCAGCTCATGATCTCAGGGTCCTGAGATCGAGTTCCACATCAGGCTCTCTGCTCAGTGGGGAGCCTGCTTCCCCGCTCTCTCTGTCTGCCTCTCTGCCTACTTGTGATCATGCTCTCTCTGTCAAATAAATGAATAAAATCTTTTTTAAAAAGGTTAAAAAAGTGAAATTTCAAGCTTTGCATCTAAGAATCAGTTGAAAGAATTATATGTTTAGCCTAAAATAACATCAAAAACATTTAGCTGCTTCTTATGTTTTAAAATCCATCATGTGGAAGATGAATTTAACTTATCCAGAATGTTTCCAAGTGATACACCTAGCCCTAGGTAATAAAAGTTGCAAAGTGATAAACTTTGGCTCAATTTAGGGAAGAATTTTCTGAGATTCAAATAGTTCCTATCACGCTGATAGATAATATCTGATAACAATAAGCTGATAGAGACTTGGTGAGTTATGTTCAAATATCACATGATTGTTTGAAAGGATATAAGGAAAGTCCATTGGAGCACTAGAATCCTGTAATCCTATGACAGCCAATATAAGCTAGCTTTTATTTTTTCTTTTCCTTTAGCTAATTTTTTTTCCTATTTTAACAGATGATTCATGGAAAATATCAAATAAGTCATTCTTTGAAACTTTGCACCTTGAATCATATAGGTAACACCCTATTATTCGTGTACAAATAGAAACATCGACTAATCACTTAATATTTGTACTGTAAATGAAGGCAAAAAATCTTCTTGATATTGACAACCTTGGAAAATACCCCATAGATTTGGAATAGAAGCAGGGCCCTTAGAAAGATCAGAAGGCAATGTCCTACAGTGAGGAAATTGATACCATGAAACAGCAATTCTCTTTGAAGCTTAGAGAAAAAGTTCTACTGAGAAAAGTTAAATACACAAAAGTCAGGATTTGCCAACTATGGAAAAAAAAAAATACCAGCATCTGAAACCATTTCAAGCAAAAGTGTAATTTCTAGCAGTGGTAAATTGTCAAGTGTAGGCTGAAGAGAGCTAAGACTATGCTTTCCTCCCCAAATCTCTTAACAATTCTCATAGCAACTGGTTAGTAGGATTAAAGGACCCTACAGGCCAAAGGACATATGTCTAAGCATCTGTGGGGTTCATGAACGTGTTATCTTTGGAAACTACCCAATGGCATGGCATGCACAGAATTTGCTGGACTGTTTCATGGAGATACTAAAACACTAAAAACAATTAAAAGTAAACTTTGCAACATGCTTTTATAAAGGAGCCTATTAGTCTGAGATTTCATTTACAAAATCATCTGGACAAACAGTCCTGACACAATCCCCTCTTTTACCACCTACTCTAACACCAAAATCTTTTAATTTTTAATTCATTTAAAATCAAATTAATCAGTTTAAAGTGAGTATTTCAGAGCCATTTAGTATATTCAGTGTTGAGCAACCACAATCTTTATTTAGCTCCCAAGCATTCTCATCACCTCAAAAGGAAATCCCACAGCCATTAAACAGTCACTCCCTATCTCTTTCCCTTAGCCCCTGGCAAATACCAATCTGTTTCCTGTCTTGATTGATTTATCTATCCTGGATAGTTCAAATGAATGGAATAATACAATATGTGACCTTTCGTGTCTGACTTCTTTCACTTAACCAAATTTCATATTTTGTATACACACACACACACACATTTTTTTTTTTACCATGCTTTACTTTGTGGTTCAAAATGCCTTATTTTAGGTGTCAGTAGCTTTCTGCAGATCTCTACAAAGTATGTTCACTCCCCTCATATCTCATAGGATTTGAGACTCACAACAATCTTAAAAAGTTGGTGAGAATTACCTTATTATGACCATTTTACAGGTGAGACTATTGAGACAAGGAGAGCCAATCCAGCATTCCACAGTAAACTTACCTGATGTATTCCAGTCCTCTGGTTCCACTGACTTTTCCAAGGCACTACATGGATTCCTGTCAGAGGACTTACTAGCATCAATATTTTTAAACTCTCAAAAGGATATTTTAAATGAATAGAATAAATTTTAAAAATCACTTTTGGACACATTATTACCATTTGCACTCAGTAGGGAGCTGCTTTGGACACCTAACAGTTACACAGGACTGGAAGTAATCTGCACACAAGACCATATTTTGTCCCAAGTCCAAATTACACTTGGAGTCATTTAGAAGCCAACTCAATCACTAAGTCCTTGGGCCTTGTATAATGTCTAAGTCTTGGGTCTGTTGTCTGTACAGTAAGAAGGTGAGACAAAAATGACCCCTAAGTTCTCTTCCAGATGAGAATTCTATAATGCTCAGCTAAACCGGAGCCCAAACTCAACACTGAACTCATCATCTCCATCTACACCAGGTTAGTTCAACTATTTGAAAGATGAATCCATCAAAAGTTTTATTCATAACTAATGTCAATGACCATTCCTTCTTGTTGACATTTTTTCAAAATATTGTGGAATGTTCCTTATCAAACTAACTGTCCCATTGAGATTTTATTTACTAAATGATTTCTACATAAATAAGCAATATGTAAAGAGGTCTTAGTAATTTGGTGATGGCCAGGTTTGTGCCTTTCTGGTATAGACCATTATTTCAGACATTTTTCTATATTTAAGACACTCATTCCATGGTGGAGCTATTCATATACATCACTTTTGAATTTTGCACAAATTAGAATGGCCAAACATTATTTTTAGCGTGTTCATAAGACACATATTTTTTTCCACCTGATGCTCAAATTCAACCATTTATTTGCATCAACCAAAAATTAATATCTGAATCTTGCTATGCCCTCTCCATAGATTTTCCTTAGTCAGTTTTTATCTTTAGCTGTGGTTTCAGCAATTCACCCAAAGTTGGAGAGTAGTCCAAATTTAGCAGGGCTAGACTGCCATCTAGAGACCAGAATTTGACTTCCAACATCCTGGTCCTCAGTGAGCTTGCTCTTTAACAGCAAGTAGCAATCTGCCAAATAAAGAAGCTTGAGTTTGCTTTGGCCAGGTGGGAGACACCCAGTAAATCTAGAAAGGAGAGATTCCAGAGCAAGGAGCTTAAGGTGTGTCCAGTTGTTAACGTCTTCCAGTTACTGGAGGTTAGGTGACCACAGGAGATAGGAATGACAGTGAGTAGACAGAATTCTGCCCCCCCCCCACCCGGTGCAAGAGTGAGTCTTCTTTAACTTGCTATTACAAACAGTGCCATTTGTTCCACTCCAGGCCAGTTAGAATTTTCCAACTTATAACAGAAGCCAGAAAGGAGACAGTCCTCTACAGGACGGTAAAAGTGCAAAAGTCTTTCATTTATGTGAAACTCCAATTTCCATAGAAGTTTCTATATCCTGGGCACATTTGATACCATCTTTGACCATCTTTGCTTATTGTGGCCTGCAGTTTAGGAGAAGTAATAGTCTCTAGGTTTTTAGAATTTAGATCTGAGGATCATATTTTTTCTAGTGTTTCCATGGGAAGTGCATAGTTCGGAAATCCCTCCCCCGTTCTTTTCCCCCAAAGCTGTCCTACAGGGCTGTGTGCTGAGGCCATCTGTTCCATCAGACAGTCCTTTGATGAATGTGAAGAGGCTGGCTGGAGGGGTACAGAGCTGGGACTGAAGTGGCTGGGAATTAATTAACTGCATATCCATTTGGTAACTGTGCCCAGAAGTTCAGCTACGGGAATGTTTTATAAATCAAAAATAACAACTATTATCGTTAACCTCAAAATCATAGGCCACAAGAGTTCCCACTTTGCTGGTGCCAATTAAATGGTCGAGTCTGTCCAATAGAATGTCATTCAGGAGTCTTTCAGTTGAGAGAGACTAAAAAAAAAAAAAAAAATGTTACTGTCTTGAAAATTTTTATAAATACAGGATGGAGTGTACCATACCTATCCAAAGTTCCAGTGATGTCATTTTTGGCCAGACCTCACATGTTTTAGGAATTTTTAAAGCCCCAAATTACTTTTGCTGGAGGTATTCAATAGAGTCTGGAAACAGACACTTTGATATAGTATGGTGTAAAAGAACTTGAGTTTTTTAGTCCAAGCAATTGAGTTTTAGTTCTCTGCTCTTTCACTCATCAGAGACCCTGGGCAAGTTTCAATTTGCTCCTCTGTAAAAACTGGAGGAAATAAAATGAAAAGTTTTTTTTTTGAGGATGAAACATATTTGAAAGCACCCTGCACATAGTAGGTTCTTAATAAATGTATGATTTCTTTAAAGTCTCACATCTGCTTTCTTCACTCTTGTGGTGTTCTACAGCTGAAAACAGGGCGTTGATAATAATATCGGTCTGAGAATTTTGCTTCATCCCTAGAAGGATAAATCTCTGAATCAATGCTACTGAAGTTTGAATGTGCGTGTGAAATCATCTGGGGATTTTTTCAAAATTCAATAGGTCTGGATTGAGGCCTGAGAGTCTGCATTTCTAACAGGTTCCTTGGGGATCCTGCTGGTGTGGGGATCAGATCTGGAGTAGCAAGACTCTTTACTGTCTGTGGGTGAAGCTCATGTGTTTGTGAATACGGTTTTATTGGACCACAGCCACACACATTCATTTACATGACGTCTAAAGCTGTTTTTCTGCTACAATGACTGAATTTACTCTCTGGCCCCTGCAGTTCACTGACCCCTGCTCTAAACCACTCTCTTTCTTGTTCCAGACATCTAAGCTATGTTAATCATTGGCAGAAGCTTAGGGAGGGCTGGGAGAGGTGTGAGAGGGCAGGAGAGATGGAGGGTAGCTACCTGTATTACCCTCCTGTTGCTGCTATTACCAATTGCCCCAAAACACATATTTATTGTCTTACAGCTCTGTAGGTTAGAAGTCTGACAAGGGTCCTCACTGGGCTAGAATCAAGATAGTAGCAGAGCTGCATTCCTTCTCGTGGTTCTAGGGGAGAATCCATTTCGCTGCCTCTTACAGCTCTTGGAGGACACCAGCCTTGGCTCAAGGCCCTTTCCTCCATCTTAAAGCCAGCAATTTGGGTCTCTCACTTCTCTGCTGTCATCACATCTGGGAGAAGCTCTCTCTTTTAAGGACCCATGTGATCACATTAGGCCTACATGGACTCAGATAATCCAACTAAATCTCCCTGTCTCTAAGTCCCTAATTTAATCACATTTCCATGCAAGGTAACATTCAGAGGTTCCAAAGATTAGGGTATGGACATCTATGGAAACTCTGCCTACCATACTACCTCAAAACACATTCTTCAAAATGACACTTTTCCAATCATTTCTCTATGTAATGTTATCATGGTTGTCTTTGCATTATGGTGAAAACATGTTTGATGAAGCTCATAAGACAGAAATACCATGAAGCACATAGAGACAATAGACAAAGGATTTCTCTTTTATGTGCCTCTTTTCCCACCAAAAAAGGGTACAGGCTCACTACCCAAGGATACATCTGTGCGGGTACATCTGTGTAGGTAGTACACTGCACAACGCCAGAGGATGCCCTGAAGTTACTCAGTGCACAAAACTCACAAGCATACACAGCAGCCCAGAATTTGTCTCCAGCTAGTGATCATGATGAAACTGAATTCTTTGGAAATATTTGCTTTAGCTCACACTGTACGTGAAATAGTTTGCCCACATAATGTTTCGTGATAAAATTAATCACTGATGAATTCAAATCAATCCCAAAAAAAGTGTAGGAAAACAAATTTTAATAGCTATGGAGTGAGTAAGACGCTTGAGTAGCAAGAAGCTTAAAAATAAACTTCAGTCATTCAACCTTGTGCCCATACATAGTGTCATTTCCACAAGAACCCAAGACTGCAAGAGGGAGGGAGCATGTTAGCCCATGGCACTCGGTCAAGAAGGCAAGGAATGCAATAAACAGAAGGGAAGGGAGCTCTCCCAGGAATATTTTTCCATTGTACGTGGAGCCCAATGAGGAAGGTTTCAAATATGAATCATTGACAACTGCCTGCTAGAGTGTTATGCTTAATCCTTCACATTCTGAGTATGTTATGGTACTCCATTAAAAAAAAAAAAAGCTTATTGCATAAGCCATTCTCATGCTCCTAAGCTTATTCTCTTCAACAGTGCAGGAAATATAATAACAGGTAAGCGACCAAGAAAATATATATGACCCAACCATTGTGTAAGCTTTCATTTTGCTAAAGGTCAAGACAAATTATCATGAAATCCTTAGAGATGCTGTTACATGGTTCCTGGGGACAAAAGGTTTCCTTTCAGAGGAGCTTCTTAGACGCAGAGGGTGCTAACTTTTAGTTAATGACTCTTGCCTTTTCTCCTACCAGCTCTGCTTATTAAAAGGAGAATGCAGTCTGGAGTGTGTGCTGTCAGAATGAACAGCAGGGTTAGTCACTAATCCCAAATCTAATGGCCCCAGGATGCCTGCTACAGAATGAGGAAATGCTTACGTTTGATTAACCTTCCAGGTAGAGAAAGGGAGACGGCCAGGGGTCTGCAGCTACATGACATGGTATAATGGTAGTTTTAAAATATGGCATTCCTAGGGGGATGCAAGGAAAGTCACAGCACAGGGTGCTGACTTGGTGTAACAAATGAAGATTGTGTCTATACAATAGCAAGCGAACCTTTGGGGGAACATCACCACCAAACTGGGCATTCATTTTCTTCAAAATATTTGTTACAATACAATAATCCCTTATGTCTATATGGTGCTTTATGGGATGCATAATGCTTCAAGGGCACCACCCCATTTGATCTTCACCACTATCCTTTGTGTTAAAGGGTTAGAATTGAAGAGCACTTTCCAAGTTTAAAAAAAAAAAAAAAAAAATCCCCATGAGCTGTCAATGCACTTTCTTCTTGCCCTGGCCTTTTCTTTAACACTTTCTTTAGGTACAAACAATGAAGAGTGAAGAAGCACCTTTGGGTGGGGAAGGGGAATGTTCCGTCAGTTAGGGGATAGATAAAACCATGCAGTTTGGAAAACATCTCCTGAAAACATGGATCAAAGAAAGCATAAGATCACTTCTATTTCTGTGGCTCCACGTACAAAAAAAAAAAAAAAAAAAAAAAATCTATCAGTGTTATGAAAATGCTTTAATCCTATTGTCAAATGTAACATTATTTAGCTGTTAAGTCAAATTTGACATTTTGAATATAAGGCCCAGGCCAATGGCCTTGCTTGACACTCAGCAGTCTCGGCTACATTCAGCATGCTACTAAGGGAGGACAATGGACTAATAACAGGCAGCTCTTTCATCTCCCAAAAAGAGTGTGCTTCTGTATTTATTGACCCTTAGCTATTGGCTCCATTTCTATACATTGAGCAAAATCCTACTTGTCCTTCAACACCAAGTATACACCATATTCTCCATGGGGTCTCTCCAGACAGTATTGTCTGTTCTATTTTCTAGTGCATCAGTTATAGGATTATCATGTTATATGTCATCAAGAGCATGTTTTATAAGTTCTCTTTCCTACTAGGCAATGAGTTCCAAGTGGGTAGGGATAGTAAAATACCTAGCACCTTGTAGATATTATGTTTGCATATTAAATCAATGAATAAAATAAACCAAGAGTCACTATAAAATATTCAAACCCAGTGATACCAGGTTTGATCAACTGCTTATGAAATATACATTTATTCTGGGCATTTTTCAGAACAATTATTCCTGACTCTTTAACCCCGAAGTTGTCATCATTAGCTTGATTTGATCAATTTGCCAGATCTGATGAAGGTGATTAGGGAATGCACATTTTATAATTGTTTTTACTCCATCCAGCAGCGCCTGATTTATAAAATAGAACTTCTTCATTCTGAGCAAAATCTGATGAGAGCAGTAGCAGCTTAAAAGCCTCATATTCCACAGGTTAATATCAAAAAGGTGTATATTCCAGTAGTTCCTTTCCCACTTCAGAGTCAAAGGCATCTAGGGGTCTTTCTCAACTGGGCTCATTAAGCCAGTGAGGCTCTGAATTCTCACCCACTTACAAGAAGCATCTTAACCCTATGAAAACAAATGAAAATCTACTGTTTTCTACCTTGTTTACTCAACTCAGGCACACAGTACTTAAAGCCACCTTTAGTCAGAGGAAAAACTAAGAATGTACCTTGTTGGTGCTGGACTTGATGTTCCAGACCTAATGAAAAAAAATGTCTGTGATTACAAACCTAGCCTTCATGCAAAAATGCAGCAAGAATCAGTCTTCTTTTAGGAATTGCAAATTCCTTTGTGTGAGAGCCTTAGTTTAATAGAATATGCCCAAGTAGACTTTGTTCTAGACAGAAAGCAACTGTGATAAGAAATAGTAGGGGGTACTTTTGCTTGAGTTGAGGTTGTAATTTCAAATGGAAATACGGCATTGAATTCTTTGGAAAGAAAACCTTGCTGGAACCTTAACTTTTCAATCATCAAAGGGCATTTCTGGACATTTGTCTTTATCTCTAATTTTCTGCTCAGCTATTTGTTATCCTGATAACAGTGTGTTTTATGGCTGCTCTCCATTAGCCAGTGCTATGGTTTTATGAGCCATGCAGAGAAAGTGAAGGAGGAGCTCAGCCTCCTTGGGAGGGCCATTTTGCTGTTGTTGGTTTTCAAAGGGTTTCAGACAATCACCTTTGTTCCATCCAAGTGGGCGGGGGAGTGTTTTATTATTGGCCAACCCCAAAATGTAGCAGTTGGCTGGACTCAAGCCATGTCTTAAGTTTGAAAGAGATGATAAAAAAGCAGTCTTAGCTATCCAAATAATTGTGAAATCTTCATGACTTATTTCTCAAAAGAAAGAAAAGAAAGGAAAAAAAATAAGCACATGGCAGAGTATTGTTCCTTTCCTCTTAAAATAAAAAAAAAAAAAGAAGAACGCCTTGAAATATGTTTTAAAATATTTTATGAGGTCACACTAAAAAAAGAGTAATTGGAAGAAAAATTCTGCTTGTCTAAGCGAAGAGCACATTTGTAGCGGTAGGGTAAATGTTTTATCGATTGAGAAGCTGGGAAACTCAAGTCATTACTCACCATGGGCTAAAGAATAATTGCTAATGCTCTGGCGGAAAGATTAAAAACAGTTTCTGGAAGTATTTCTTACAATGATCAATGGTGTATCATCCCAGGCCATTGGATCTTCAATAACATTTTTCCCTTTTGGGATACAATCAATTTTTATAATATGATTCATTTGCCAGTGGGCATGCTTTCTTCATACGATGAAAAGGCACTTATGCATCTTATATTGTTGAAAAGTAATCTTATACAGCCAAAGATCAGGCTGCGGTATAGAAGACTCACTTGAATCCATCTCTATTTTAAATGGGTTTGGGAAATCATCTGAGGTGGGGAAGTGGGGGGTTGGGGAGACAGTTGCTAGCTCCTTTGTTAACCCTTTAAGAAAGCCTTTAGCACACTCTGACAGCAGTCATAATCATCATAACACAAGGATAGTGATGGAGGAGGGAGCTATTTTAGATTTGAGCATATGCCACGGTGAGCTTGACTCATTTGCAACACTAATTACCATGGCAGTGCTCTCAGGTCAAGGGTTGCCTTACAGCTGTCTCCTGGCTGCATACATCTGACAGGGTCTTCAGCATCCTGGGGCAGAGCTCAACTTTGGTCCACTGCTGCTGAATCCATCAATTCATCTCTGCTTTAATAAGTAACAGCTTCAGTCATGAGAGGATGTGCTCATTCCAGAATTTCTCCCAGGAGAGAAGGCACTGAAAGCTTGGGCACAGTGACCTCTCAGGCTCCACTTGGCCACTGGACTTGTGATGGGGGAAATGCATGACCCCATCACCAGAATCTGCCAAATAAAGAGGCAAAAAAGAGAGAGAGAGAATAATGGAGTCAAGCTCAAGAAGTGGTCTAATGTTCCATTGAAGGGTGACATGGACCCCAACCTCGAATTTTGTTTGACTCTGGGAACAATGGCTTTTTAAAAATTACATAAATGTTAATCTTCTTTCTGCCTATGACACAGTCTCTTCGCTCTTGGCTGTGCACCCAAGAAACTGAACATCCCGAATTAAAACTAATTTAATTTAATTTTTAAAAACTTAAAGAAAATAAAAAACAAAATTTTGAAAATGGGGTTTAGATTGCCTATATCTTAAATATCTCCTTGTTTGGTGCTGAGATTTTATACACAACCTATTCCTGACCTCCTGCCACCAAAAACAAAAAGTTTTCATTTGAATGTTTAGCACTGTATAGACAGTGTTTTTCATTTTTACACTATTCTAGTGTATTTGGTGAACAAAGTCATTAGGTTTCCTATCTCTCTTTTTTTTATTTTCAAAGGAAAAATTTAATCTTAAGAAAAACAAAAATTAGGAGAAAAATATCTAAAATGAGTTAGAGATTTTTCTAAGCAAAGAGCCCTCTTATTCCTTAATAATGTCACTTCAAGATTAGTCTTCCTGAAAGACGCATTTAAATCACCCTTCTCATCATCATAAAAATTGAATTGAGCACTTACTCCTGGCCAACAATGAAGTAAAAGCTAAATATATAAATTTCTAACAATTACTCCACAAGGTAGGCTACTATTATTATCTACATTTCCTACAAAAGAGGAAATTGAGACCTACAGAGATTAACTAATACTAACCATAGCTTTAAAGTGCGGTTATGGTTAGAGGGTCTAATAATAGAAACAGGTCTATCTACTTTGAAGACAGAACTCTTAGCTATCTTACTGTTCCATGATCATAAATCTTATTAGCACCCAATTTGTTAAGAGTATGTGTATAATCTAGTGAGTTAATTTACACAGCTAAATCTAGAACTCAAGACCTGTAATCTATTCCCAGTGAAACACCCTTCCAGTATTATCTTAGTCTGTGAATCTTACATTCCTACCAAAACGATCTTTTTGCTGTTTGGTCTACTAATGTGTATTATCTTTCCAACTTACTTCTGCTATTGCAAATATCACATCCCAAAGTGACCTTGCCAGAAATTCTTTGTCACCATTCCTAACTTCTACTTCACTTGTTTTCTCTTACTCTCAGAGACCTTTTACATTTCCTTTCATTACAATCATTTAAATGTGTCATACATTCTATTGTATATTTGAATCCTTTTTAGTGCCTAGCATCATGCAAGGTTCACAGTAAGTTCTGGCTTAAAAGTTTGCTGAACGAGTGAATAAAAAGTATACATAATAATATCAACTCATGGAATAACTAATTCCTGATGTGAAAAGTCCATTTTAAATGAATACTTGATGTGTAGTGGATGGGATTGCATCCCACTCAGCAGGCAAAGTCTAGCTTAAACCACATCTATATGCACAGATCATTTCTGTAACAAAATTTTAGATACATTTTAAAGATGTTATGTATTTATTTGAGATAAAGAGGGTGGGAGAGGGAAGGAGAGAGAAAGCACACAAGCAGGAGGAGGGGCAGAGGGAGAGGGATAAGCAGGCTCCCCACTGAGCAGCAAGTCTGACATGGAGCTCCATCCCAGGACCCTGAGATCATGACCTGAGCTGAAGGTAGATGCTTAACTGACTGAGCCATCCAGGCACCCCAAATTTTGGATGTTTAACCTAGCTGAGTTTTAATCTGACTTTGGTCTTTGGGGAGTATGTTAGTTTGCTAAGGCTACCATAATAAAAATGCAGTCCAGGTGGCTTAAGTAAGAAAAACTTATTTTCTCAATTTTTGGAGGCTAAAAATCCAAGATGTTCAGAGGCCTTCTTCTGAGGCCTCTCTATTTGGCTAGTAGATGGCTGTTTTCTTGTTATATCCTCACCAGATTTTTTCTTTATGCGTGAATATTCTTGGTGTCTCCTTGTGTATCCAAATTTCCTCTTCTTATAAGACCACCAGTCAGATTGGATCAGGGTCCTTAATAACAGCCTTATTTTAACTTAATCACCTCTTCAGAGGCCCTATCTCCAAACACAGTCACATTCTGAGACATGGGGTTGGGAGGGGTATGATTAGGGCTTCAACATATGAACTTGGGGGAGAAACTATTCAGCCTGTAGCATATAGCTTTTGGGAAAAGATAGAAGGCACTACATTAGGATAAACTTATTAGTAAGTCAAAAATGGTTACTTCTCAAATTGGCTGACATCCTAAACACACAAATGCTTTAGAACTTCTGGTCCTAGAATGCAGCCTTAGCTTTAAAGAGTGGGCCATTTTGTTTAATGGTGAATCTGTCAGCAAATTTAAAATGCCTGAATTATACAATTTATAGTGAACAAAGTGAAAACCCAAGGCGATTTCAATTATAGGGCAATTCATCAACTCTAAGGAAGAGTCTCAGAACACAGATTGAATTATGGTGAGCAGGGTAGTGTATGCAAAATTCTTCCTTCAATATAAACTTAGGAGGGTCTCTGCAGAGTGGTATAACAAAGCATGGCTATTTCCATAATTGCATTTGCTCCAGCTCTGGGATCAGCACACTTCCAATGCTCCAACGAAGTAGAAAAGAGCTTGTAGATTTTCAAGGCTGCAACTCAAGCCAGAGGTATGCTGTTAACAGTTCAAGACAGGAGAAAATTGTAATATATGGCCTCCAAATTTATACTCTTCCTGACCCAGGTAATGAAACATGAACCACACATCCAGCTTTTGATAAAGTAGTGCTCACTTGGGCGGTGAGGGACTACAGGTAGATATTGATTTCTTTGGCTGCCATCCTAACTTGTCCTTGACTGGGAAGGCGTTCACATTAACCCTTTTCTCAGAGGATTCTGAGGAAGTTGGCTCCTGGTGATGAAATCTTACTGCATTTACCACCCATCCTTCAGGTTTCCATTTGCTTGTAATTATCTCAGTGCTGTGTTCCTGTGTGCTATTGCTGCTATTACAATGATACCATCTTGTTGAGTGATTACAAATAGCCCAGTGAAGAGAGGGAGGCAATTTCTGCAATATATTCGATCAGCCTCCAGTAAGCAAAAGGTAGGCTGTCAGAATTTCCCATCTTATAGATGTGCCTGACCTTCTGGGTGAACCTAGATTAAACCACCATTCCTCTTTGCACGTTACATGATAACATGGAAAATTCACTGACCCAGTTTTTGAGAATTAAGAGAATGATAACTGCCAAGTGATATCAAATATAAAGTTTTATAAATGCTAAGTAAGCATGACCATAATTAATGGAGCCTGGCAATAAAATATTACTGGACCAGAAGAAAGAAGTCACGGTGGGTGAAGGTAGTGAGAAAAGGAGAAAAAGAGGGGGGGGGGAGAGCACAGGAGAGTCTGAGGATGGTTGACGGCAGTGCCATTCCAGGTCTTCAGAAATCTGTCCATCTTGATACAGGTGGGATCAGCATAAAAATATTACTGTATCATGAGCTTAAAAGTGAAACATATGACTTAGCTCCAAGGACGAATGAAGGGATGTGTGTGTGTGTGTGTGTGTGTGTGTGTGTGTGTGTGTGTTAAAAGTGGGATGGAGGAAGGTGTGACTTTTGGGATCATTATCTGAAGGAGTGGAACTTAAAGGAGGTTTTTCATACTGGGTGCCTTTGCGGGAATAATGAATGAGGCCTGACACTCACCTCTTCATGGAAAGGGGCACTGATATGGAAACAAAGGGAATGAAAACTGGTGACAGCCCAAAGAATGATGGAGTAGTTTAATCTTCTAGGAGAAGAAAGTTTGTGACTTTGGAAAGCCCAGTGGCTTAGCCTCTAGGGAGGCTGCTTGCCCAGGAGCTGGAGGGTGTATCTTCAAGAAATTTCATGTGGGAGCACACAGTTCTAACTGGGGTGGCACAGAGGCAGCAGAGCTAGGACTGAAGCTGGGTGTTACCTCAGCATCTCAGCAACTAGGAGAACAAAAGACCATGGAAAGTGGGGGCAGATTCCAGGCTCAATGTGTCTTCTGCCACAAAGGCTAAATGGAAGGCTTGGGGCATTCCCAGCAAATGAGCAGAGTTTGTGGTACAGAGAATAGGTTTTGTTGCCGTCAGTGCCCCCTGGCTAGGTAAAATCACGTTAGAACCCACGTAATACAGGGCTGATCAAGAGCCCCAAAGCATTTAAGAAAAACCAGTAGTATCATATGGAACTCAAGTAAAAAATCAGGGCTTACTTCAGTGACTAACTAATGTGTGAGTTTAGGTCCGTTATGTAACTTCTTAGGTTATTCATGTGCAATGAGAATAATAAGAATTACCTCATACAAGTTTTGAAATGATATAAATGAAAGTATAACACAAATATATGTTGAGTACCTGTTGTGTGCCTGGAACTGAATATGAACTGCAGATTCAACCATGAAAAAGGAAGGCGAAGTTGTGGCCATAATGAGGTTCAGAAGCTTATACTGGAGTAAGGGCTTGTGCTGTGTAGTATTCAACAATACGTATTTGCCTAGTTCCCCTCACAGTGACATTGGGGTAATGGGACTGGGTTCTGACAATGGGATGTCGGGGGAGGCAGTGTGAGGCACTTGTAGGCTTGGCCCTGAGAAAACATCATGCATGACCATGCAGCCCTTTCTTCTCTCCCACTGTGATTAGGGAGGCCATGTGTTCCAGATAGTATAGCTATAGTAGGTACATAAATGCTGTCAGACCTGCATCTGACTGTGGTGGGAGCCAAAAATGAACTTTATTATGTTGAGCCACTGAGTTTTTAGAATTTGGCAGCCACCACAGCCTAGCTTGGCCTATCTCTCCAGGGAAAATGAGGCCTGCCTGCATGGTCTGCCATGTGCATGAGACTGGAAATAGATCTTCTGTCAATTGAGTCTTTTTTTTTTTTTTTTTTTAAGATTTTATTTATCTGTTTTTGAGACAGAGAGAGTGAGCATGAGCTTGGAGATGAGCAGAAGGAGAAGCAGATTCCTCGTTGAGTAGGGAGCCCAATATGGGGCTCGATTCTAGGACCGTGACCCGAAGGCAGCCACTTAACCCACTGAGCCCCCCAGGTGCCCCCTTGGGTACATTCTTGAGATTACTCCAGCCCTGGCTGACACCTTGGTTGTATCCTATTGGGAGACCCTAAGCCAGAGATACCTAGCCAAGCCATACTCATTTTTAAAAATTTTTTTCTTTATTTTTTGTTTTTTTAAAATTTTTAATTTTTAAAAATTTTTTATAAACATATAATATATTTTTATCCCCAGGGGTACAGGTCTGTGAATTGCCAGGTTTACACACTTCACAGCACTCACCATAGCACATACCCTCCCCAATGTCCATAACCCCACCCTCCTTCTCCCAACCCCCCTCCCCCCAGCAACCCTCAGTTTGTTTTGTGAGATTAAGAATCACTTATGGTTTGTCTCCCTCCCAATCCCATCTTGTTTCATTGATTCTTCTTCTACCCCTTTAACCCCTCATGTTGCATCACCACTTCCTCATATCAGGGAGATCATATGATAGTTGTCTTTCTCTGTTTGACTTATTTCGCTAAGCATGATACCCTCTAGTTCCATCCATGTCATCGCAAATGGCAAGATTTCATTTCTTTGGATGGCTGCATAGTATTCCATTGTGTATATATACCACATCTTCTTGATCCATTCATCTGTTGATGGACATCTAGGTTGTTTCCATAGTTTGGCTATTGTGGACATTGCTGTTATAAACATTCGGGTGCACGTGCCCCTTCGGATCACTACGTTTGTATCTTTAGGGTAAATACCCAGTAGTGCAATTGCTGGGTCATAGGGTAGTCCTATTTTCAACATTTTGAGGAACCTCCATGCTGTTTTCCAGAGTGGCTGCACCAGCTTGCATTCCTACCAACAGTGTAGGAGGGTTCCCCTTTCTCCGCATGCTCGCCAGCATCTGTCATTTCCTGACTTGTTGATTTTAGTCATTCTGACTGGTGTGAGGTGATATCTCATTGTGGTTTTGATTTGTATTTCCCTGATGCCGAGTGATATGGAGCACTTTTTCATGTGTCTGTTGGCCATCTGGATGTCTTATTTGCAGAAATATCTGTTCATGTCTTCTGCTCATTTCTTGAATGGATTATTTGTTCTTTGGGTGTTGAGTTTGCTAAGTTCTTTATAAATATTGGACACTAGCCCTTTATCTGATATGTCGTTTGCAAATATCTTCTCCCATTCTGTCAGTTGTCTTTTCTGTTTCCTTTGCTGTGCAAGAGCTTTTGATCTCGATGAAATCCCAATAGTTCATTTTTGCCCTTGCTTCCCTTGCTTTTGGCGATGTTCCTAGGACGATGTTGCTGCAGCTGAGGTCGAAGAGGTTGCTGCCTGTGTTCTCCGCAAGGGTTTTGATGGATTCCTTTCTCACATTGTGGTCCTTCATCCATTTTGAGTCTATTTTCGTGTGTGGTGTAAGGAAATGGCCCAATTTCATTTTTCTGCATGTGGCTGTCCAAATTTCCCAACACCATTTATTGAAGAGGCTGTCCTTTTTCCATTGGACATTCTTTCCTGCTTTGTCGAAGATTAGTTGACCATAGAGTTGAGGGTCTATTTCTGGGCTCTCTATTCTGTTCCATTGATCTACATGTCTGTTTTTGTGCCAGTACCATGCTGTCTTGATGACAGCTTTGTAATAGAGCTTGAAGTCCGGAATTGTGATGCCACCAACTTTGGCTTTCTTTTTCAATATTCCTTTGGCTATTCGAGGTCTTTTCTGGTTCCATATAAATTTTAGGATTATTTGTTCCATTTCTTTGAAGAAAATGGAGGGTACTTTGATAGGAATTCCATTAAATGTGTAGATTGCTTTAAGTAGCATAGACATTGTCACAATATTTATTCTTCCAATCCAGGAGCATGGAACATTTTTCCATTTCTTTGTGTCTTCCTCAATTTCTCTCACGAGTACTTTATAGTTTTCTGAGTATAGATTCTTAGCTTCTTTGCTTAAGTTTATTCCTTATTCCCAGGTATCTTATAGTTTTGGGTGCAATTGTAAATGGGATTGACTCTTTAATTTCTCTTTCTTTTGTCTTGTTGTTGGTGTAGAGAAATGCGACTGATTTCTGTGCATTGATTTTATATCCTGACACTTTACTGAATTCCTGTATAAGTTCTAGCAGTTTTGGAGTGGAGTCTTTTGGGTTTTCCACATATAGTATCATATCATCTGCGAAGAGTGATAGTTTGACTTCTTCTTTGCTGATTTGGATGCCCTTAATTTCCTTTTGTTGTCTGATTGCTGAGGCTAGGACTTCTAGTACTATGTTGAATAGCAGTGGTGATAATGGACATCCCTGCCTTGTACCTGACCGTAGCAGAAAAGCTTTCAGTTTTTCTCCATTGAGAATGATATTTGCGGTGGGTTTTTCATAGATGGCTTTGATGATATTGAGGTATGGGCCCTCTATCCCTGCACTTTGAAAAGTTTTGATCAGGAAGGGATGCTGTACTTTGTCAAATGCTTTTTCAGCATCTATTGAGAGTATCATATGGTTCTTGTTCTTTCTTTTATTGATGTGTTATATCACATTAATTGATTTGTGGATGTTGAACCAACCTTGCAGCCCTGGAATAAATTCCACTTGGTCGTGGTGAATAATCCTTTTAATGTACTGTTGAATCCTATTGGCTAGTATTTTGGTGAGAATTTTTGCACCTGTGTTCATCAAGGATATTGGTCTATAGTTCTCTTTTATGATGGGATCCTTGTCTGGTTTTGGGATCAAGGTGATGCTGGCCTCATAAAATGAGTTTGGAAGTTGTCCTTCCATTTCTATTTTTTGGAACAGTTTCAGGAGAATAGGAATTAGTTCTTCTTTAAATGTTTGGTAGAATTCCCCCGGGAATCCGTCTGGCCCTGGGCTTTTGTTTGTTTGTAGATTTTTAATAACTATTTCAATCTCCTTAGTGGTTATGGGTCTGTTCAGGCTTTCTATTTCTTCCTGGTTCATTTTGGTAGTTTATATGTCTCTAGGAATGCATCCATTTCTTTCAGATTGTCAAATTTGTTGGCGTAGAGGTGTTCATAGTATGTTCTTATAATTGTCTGTATTTCTTTGGTGTTAGTTGTGATCTCTCCTCTTTCATTCATGATTTTATTTATTTGGGTCCTTTCTCTTTTCTTTTTGATAAGTCTGGTGAGGAGTTTATCAAACTTATTAATTATTTCAAAGAACCAGCTCCTAGTTTCGTTGATTTGTTCTATTGTCTTTTTTTTTCTATTTCATTGATTTCTGCTCTGATCTTTATGCTTTCTCTTCTCCTACTGGGTTTAGGAATTCTTTCTTGTTCTTTCTCCAGCCCCTTTAGGTGTAGGGTTAGGTTGTGTACCTGAGACCTTTCTTGTTTCTTGAGAAAAGCTTGAACTGCTCTATATTTTCCTCTCAGGACTGCCTTCATTGTGTCCCACAGATTTTGAACCATTGTATTTTCATTATCATTTGTTTCCATGAATTTTTTCTATTCTTCTTTAATTTCCTGGTCGACCCATTCATTCTTTAGAAGGATGTGGTTTAGTCTCCATGTATTTGAGTTCTTTCCAAATTTCCTCTTGTGATTGATTTCTAGCTTCAGAGCATTGTGGTCTGAAAATATGCAGAGAATGATCCCAATCCTTTGATACCGGTTGAGGCCTGATTAAGGACCTAGGATGTGATCTATTCTGGATAATGTTCCATGTTCACTAGAGAAGAATGTGTATTCTGTTGCTTTGGGATGAAATGTTCTGAATATATCTGTGATGTCCATCTGGTCCAGTGTGTCATTTAAGGCCTTTATTTCCTTTTTGATCTTTTGCTTGGATGATCTGTCCATTTCATGAGAGGAATGTTAAAGTCCCCTTGTATTATTGTATTATTGTTGATGTGTTTGATTTTGTTATTAATTGGTTTATATATTGGCTCTTCCCACGTTCAGGGCATAGATATTTAAAATTTTTAGATCTTCTTGTGGAAAGATCCTTTGAGTAGGATATAGTGTCCTTCCTCATCTCTCATTATAGTCTTTGGCTTAAAATCTAATTGATCTGATATAAGGATTGCCACTCCTGCTTTCTTTTGATGTCCATTAGCATGGTAAATTCTTTTCCACCCCCTCACTTTAAATCTGGAGGTGTCTTCAGGCTTAAAATGTGTTTCTTGTAGGTAACATATAGATGGGTTTTGTTTTTTTATCCATTCTGATACCCTGTGTCTTTTGATTGGGACATTTAGCCCATTAATATTCAGGGTAACTATTGAGAGATATGAATTTAGTGCCATTGTATTGCCTGTAAGGTGACTGTTACTGTATATTGTCTCTGTTCCTTTCCGATCTACCACTTGTAGGCTCTCTCTTTGCTTAGAGGACCCCTTTCAATATTTCCTGTAGAGCTGGTTTGGTGTTTGCAAATTCTTTCAGTTTTTGTTTGTCCTGGAAGCTTTTAATCTCTCCTTCTATTTTCAATGATAGCCTAGCTGGATATAGTATTCTTGGCTGCATGTTTCTCTCATTTAGTGCTCTGAATATATCATGCCAGCTCTTTCTGGCCTGCCAGGTCTCTGTGGATAAGTCTGCTGCCAATCTAATATTTTTACCATTGTATGTTACAGAATTCTTTTCTCGGGCTGCTTTCGGGATTTTCTCTTTGTCACTAAGACTTGTAAGTTTTACTATTAGGTGATGGGGTGTGGGCCTATTCTTATTGATTTTGAAGGTGGTTCTCTGCACCTCCTGGATTTTGATGTCTGTTCCCTTTGCCATATTGGGGAAATGCTCTCCAATAATTCTTTCCAATATACCTTCTGCTCCCCTCTCTCTTTCTTCTTCTTCTGGAATCCCAATTATTCTAAGGTTGTTTCGTCTTATGGTGTCACTTATCTCTCAAATTCTCCCCTCGTGGCCCAGTAGCTGTTTGTCCCTATTTTGCTAAGCTTCTTTATTCTCTGTCATTTTGTCTTCTATATTACTATTTCTTTCTTCTGCCTCATTTATCCTAGCAATGAGAGCCTTCATTTTTTATTGCACCTCATTAATAGGTGCAATCAACTGAGTTAGATTTTAGTTCTTTTATTTCTCCAGAAAGGGCTTTTATATCTCCCAAGAGGGTTTCCCTAATATATTCCATGCCTTTTTCGAGCCCGGCTAGAACCTTGAGAATTGTCATTCTGAACTCTAGATCTGACATATTACCAATGTCTGTATTGATTAGGTCCCTAGCCTTCTGTACTGCCTCTTGTTCTTTTTTTTTTTTTTTTTTTTGTGGTGAATTTTTCAGCCTTGTCATTTTGTCCAGATAAGAGTATATAAAGGAGCAAGTAAAATACTAAAAGGGTGGCAACGACCCCAGGAAAATATACTTTATCCAAATAAGAAGAGATCCAAAATCGTGAGGGGGGAGAAAGGGGGTAAAAAGAGGTTCAGAAATTTAAAAAAAAGAAAAGAAAAGAAAAGAAACAATTAAAAAAAGAAAACAAATAAAGAAAAAATATAAAAAAGAAAAAAAAATATATATATATATATATTAGATAAACTAGTTTAAAAAGCCGTTAAAAAAGAAAATGGTAAAAGTTAAAAAAAATTAGTAGAAGAAGAGAAAAAAAATTGAAAAAGAAGAAAAATTAAATTAACTGCAAGACTAAAGAATCATGGGGAGAAAGTCATGAGTTCCGTGCTTTGCTTTCTCCTCCCCTGGAATCTGCTGCTCTCCTTGGTATTGAAATTGCACTCATTGGTAGGTGAACTTGGTCCTGGCTGGATTTCTTGTTGATCTTCTGGGGGAGGGGCCCGTTGTAGTCATTCGCGAGTGTCTTTGCCCCAGGCAGAATTGCACCGCCCTTACCAGTGGCCGGGCTGAGTAATCCGCTCGGGTTCGCTTTTGGGAGCTTTTGCTCCCTGAATGCTCTCCGCTCTCCGTAGGGTTCCATAGGACGGGAATGAAAGTGTTGGCCTCCCAGTCTCGGGCCCAGAGGAGCCGAGAACTCGGAGCCCCACTCCTAAGTGTGCCCTCAGAGAACAGTGCCCAATTACTCCCATCTCCCTGGCCTCCGGCCGTGCTCTGAGCTCACCAAGCCTGAGACCGGTTCAAGGTAACCCCGAGCTGAGAGCTCACTCCTCGGCTCTGTCTCTGTAGCTGGCTTCCCCGTTCTAATACCTGTAAGCTCTGCGATACTCAGACACCCCCGATCCTTCTGTGACCCTGTGGGACCTGAGACCATGCTAACCCCGTGTGGGCTTCACCCCGATTTAGCCTCTGGAGCGATGTCCCTCAGTGGAACAGACTTTTAAAAATCCTGATTTTGTGCTCCCTTGCTCCGCCAGCACTTGCAGGGTGCCATGCCAGCCCCTCCCCCTGCGGTCTATCTTCCTGTTGCTTTGGATTCACTTCTCTGCCAGTCCTACCTTTCAGAGAGTGGTTGATTTTTTGTTTCTAGAATTGCTGTTCTTCTTTTCTTCGATCTCCCATTGGATTTGTAGGTGTTTGCAATCTTTAGATAAGCTATCTAGCTGATCTCTGCTACCTGAAGTAGTCTCAGCCTGCTACTTCTCCGCCATCTTGACTCCTCCCCAAGCCATACTCATATTCCTGACCCACAAGAACTGAGATGATAAATGTTTTACTCTCTTAAGTTTCTAAGTTTGGGGGCTGTTTGTTACACAGCAATGGAAAACCAATATAAACACAATTGTCTATTAATAGTTGAATGGAAAAATAAACTGGTGTATCCATTCAGTGGAACACAAATCATCAATAAGAAAGAATGAACTGGGAACTTTCCAGAACGCTTGGTGAGACACGGAGGAGCGGCGGCTACCCGAGCTGCACCCAGCAACGCGCTCCTTCCCGCTCCCCCACATCGGCCTCGGCCCTCTCACCGGCTGTAGAAAATGGTGAAAGAAACCACTTATTATGATGTTTTTGGGGTCAAACCCAATGCCACCCAAGAAGAACTGAAAAAGGCCTACAGGAAACTGGCTTTGAAGTACCA